>NC_085877.1:51856043-51863543 GCF_034702125.1 Engraulis encrasicolus
TTGAGTTGCCACCTAAAACAGTATTGGCTTGTAGTGCAGTTAGTCTGCATGCGAAGCCCCGTCAGTAAAGACACTGACGCGTAACTGACAGGTAGAAGGGTGGAACATGGCTTTGCCTACACGAAATGGCATCTACTCACCAAGGGCTTTCAGAGAATGTATAGTTGTAGGTACCTAGATGTGGGAATACTTGAGTTGCCACCTAAAACAGTATTGGCTTTGACTTCAGTTAGTCTGCGTGCAACGCCTGGTTAGGTATGACATTGACGTGTAACTTACATGTAGAAGGGTGGAACATGGCTTTGCCTACATGAAATGGCATCTACACACCAAGAGCTTTCAGAAAATGTATAGTTTTAGGTACCTAGAGGAGGGAATACTTGAGTTGCCACCTAAAACAGTATTGGCTTTGACTTCAGTTAGTCTGCGTGCAACGCCTGGTTAGGTATGACATTGATGCGTAACTGACCTGTAGAAGGGTGAGACATGGCTTTGCCTACATGAAATGACATCTACTCACCAAGAGCTTTAAGAATATGTATAGTTGTAGGTACCTACATGTAGGAATACTTGAGTTGCCACCTAAAACAGTATTGTCTTTGAGTTCAGTTAGTCTGCATGCAAAGTCCCGTCAGTAAAGACATTGACGCGTAACTGAGAGGTAGAAGGGTGGAACATGGCTTTGCCTACATGAAATGGCATCTACTCACCAAGAGCTTTCAGAAAATGTATAGTTTTAGGTACCTAGATGTGGGAATACTTGAGTTGCCACCTAAAACAGTATTGGCTTTGACTTCAGTTAGTCTGCGTGCAACGCCTGGTTAGGTATGACATTGACGTGTAACTTACATGTAGAAGGATGGAACATGGCTTTGCCTACATGAAATGGAATCTACACACCAAGAGCTTTCAGTAAATGTATAGTTTTAGGTACCTACATGTAGGAATACTTGAGTTGCCACCTAAAACAGTATTGGCTTTGACTTAAGTTAGTCTGCGTGCAACGCCTGGTTAGGTATGACATTGATGCGTAACTGACCTGTAGAAGGGTGAGACATGGCTTTGCCTACATGAAATGACATCTACTCACCAAGAGCTTTAAGAATATGTATAGTTGTAGGTACCCACATGTAGGAATACTTGAGTTGCCACCTAAAACAGTATTGTCTTTGAGTTCAGTTAGTCTGCATGCAAAGTCCCGTCAGTAAAGACATTGACGCGTAACTGAGAGGTAGAAGGGTGGAACATGGCTTTGCCTACATGAAATGGCATCTACTCACCAAGAGCTTTCAGAAAATGTATAGTTTTAGGTACCTAGATGTGGGAATACTTGAGTTGCCACCTAAAACAGTATTGGCTTTGACTTCAGTTAGTCTGCGTGCAACGCCTGGTTAGGTATGACATTGATGTGTAACTTACATGTAGAAGGGTGGAACATGGCTTTGCCTACATGAAATGGCATCTACTCACCAAGAGCTTTCAGAAAATGTATAGTTTTAGGTACCTACATGTAGGAATACTTGAGTTGCCACCTAAAACAGTATTGGCTTTGACTTCAGTTAGTCTGCGTGCAACGCCTGGTTAGGTATGACATTGATGCGTAACTGACCTGTAGAAGGGTGAGACATGGCTTTGCCTACATGAAATGACATCTACTCACCAAGAGCTTTCCGAAAATGTACAGTTATAGGTACCTAGATGTGGGAATACTTGAGTTGCCACCTAAAACAGTATTGGCTTTGACTTCAGTTAGTCTGCGTGCAACGCCTGGTTAGGTATGACATTGACGTGTAACTTACATGTAGAAGGGTGGGACATGGCTTTGACTACATAAAATGACATCTACTCACCAAGAGCTTTCAGAAAATGTACAGTTATACTGTAGGTACCTAGATGTGGGAATACTTGAGTTGCCACCTAAAACAGTATTGGCTTTGACTTCAGTTAGTCTGCGTGCGAAGCCTGCCTAGGTATGACATTGACGTGTAACTTACAAATAGAAGGGTGGAACATGGCTTTGCCTACATGAAATGGAATCTACACACCAAGAGCTTTCAGAAAATGTATAGTTTTAGGTACCTACATGTAGGAATACTTGAGTTGCCACCTAAAACAGTATTGGCTTTGACTTCAGTTAGTCTGCGTGCAACGCCTGGTTAGGTATGACATTGATGCGTAACTGACCTGTAGAAGGGTGAGACATGGCTTTGCCTACATGAAATGACATCTACTCACCAAGAGCTTTAAGAATATGTATAGTTTTAGGTACCTAAATGTAGGAATACTTGAGTTGCCACCTAAAACAGTATTGTCTTTGAGTTCAGTTAGTCTGCATGCAAAGTCCCGTCAGTAAAGACACTGACGTGTAACTGACAGGTAGATGGGTGGAATATGGCTTTGCCTACATGAAATGGCATCTACTCACCAAGGGCTTTCAGAGAATGTATAGTTGTAGGTACCTAGATGTGGGAATACTTGAGTTGCCACCTAAAGCAGTATTGGCTTTGACTTCAGTTAGTCTTCGTGCAACTCCTGGTTAGGTATGACATTGACGTGTAACTTACATGTAGAAGGGTGGAACATGGCTTTGCCTACATGGAATGGCATCTACTCACCAAGAGCTTTCAGAAAATGTATAGTTTTAGGTACCTACATGTAGGAATACTTGAGTTGCCACCTAAAACAGTATTGGCTTTGACTTCAGTTAGTCTGCGTGCAACGCCTGGTTAGGTATGACATTGATGCGTAACTGACCTGTAGAAGGGTGTGACATGGCTTTGTCTACATGAAATGACATCTACTCACCAAGAGCTTTCAGAAAATGTATAGTTTTAGGTACCTAGATGTGGGAATACTTGAGTTGCCACCTAAAACAGTATTGGCTTTGACTTCAGTTAGTCTGCGTGCAACGCCTGGTTAGGTATGACATTGACGCGTAACTGACATGTAGAAGGGTGGGACATGGCTTTGACTACATAAAATGACATCTACTCACCAAGAGCTTTCAGAAAATGTATAGTTTTAGGTACCTAGAGGAGGGAATACTTGAGTTGCCACCTAAAACAGTATTGGCTTTGATTTCAGTTAGTCTGCGTGCAACGCCTGGTTAGGTATGACATTGACGTGTAACTTACATGTAGAAGGGTGGAACATGGCTTTGCCTACATGACATGGCATCTACTCACCAAGAGCTTTCCGAAAATGTACAGTTATAGGTACCTAGATGTGGGAATACTTGAGTTGCCACTTAAAACAGTATTGGCTTTGACTTCAGTTAGTCTTCGTGCAACGCCTGGTTAGGTATGACATTGACGTGTAACTTACATGTAGAAGGGTGGGACATGGCTTTGACTACATAAAATGACATCTACTCACCAAGAGCTTTCAGAAAATGTATAGTTTTAGGTGCCTGGAGGAGGGAATACTTGAGTTGCCACCTAAAACAGTATTGGCTTGTAGTGCAGTTAGTCTGCATTCGAAGCCCCGTCAGTAAAGACACTGACGCGTAACTGACAGGTAGAAGGGTGGAACATGGCTTTGCCTACATGAAATGACATCTACTCACCAAGAGCTTTCAGAAAATGTATAGTTTTAGGTACCTACATGTAGGAATACTTGAGTTGCCACCTAAAACAGTATTGGCTTTGACTTCAGTTAGTCTGCGTGCAACGCCTGGATAGGTATGACATTGACGCGTAACTGACATATAGAACGGTGAGACATGGCTTTGCCTACATGAAATGGCATCTACTCACCAAGAGCTTTCAGGAAATGTATAGTTTTAGGTGCCTGGAGGAGGGAATACTTGAGTTGCCACCTAAAACAGTATTGGCTTTGACTTCAGTTAGTGTGCGTGCAACGCCTGGTTAGGTATGACATTGACGTGTAACTTACATGTAGAAGGGTGGAACATGGCTTTGCCTACATGAAATGGCATCTACACACCAAGAGCTTTCAGGAAATGTATAGTTTTAGGTACCTAGAGGAGGGAATACTTGAGTTGCCACCTAATACAGTATTGGCTTGTAGTGCAGTTAGTCTACATTCGAAGCCCCGTCAGGCATGACATTGACGCGTAACTGACATGTAGAAGGGTGGGACATGGCTTTGACTACATAAAATGACATCTACTAACCAAGAGCTTTCAGAAAATGTATAGTTGTAGGTACCTAGAGGAGGGAATACTTGAGTTGCCACCTAAAACAGTATTGGCTTTGACTTCAGTTAGTCTGCGTGCAACGCCTGGTTAGGTATGACATTGACGCGTAACTCACATGTAGAAAGGTGGGACATGGCTTTGACTACATGAAATGACATCTACTCACCAAGAGCTTTCAGAAAATATATAGTTTTAGGTACCTAGAGGAGGGAATACTTGAGTTGCCACCTAAAACAGTATTGGCTTGTAGTGCAGTTAGTCTGCATGCGAAGGCCCGTCAGGTATGACATTGACGTGTAACTTACATGTAGAAGGGTGGAACATGGCTTTGCCTACATGAAATGGCATCTACTCACCAAGAGCTTTCAGAAAATGTATAGTTTTAGGTACCTACATGTAGGAATACTTGAGTTGCCACCTAAAACAGTATTGGCTTGTAGTGCAGTTAGTCTGCATGCGAAGCCCCGTCAGTAAAGACACTGACGTGTAACTGACAGGTAGATGGGTGGAATATGGCTTTGCCTACATGAAATGGCATCTACTCACCAAGAGCTTTCAGAATATCTATAGTTGTAGGTACCTAGATGTGGGAATACTTGAGTTGCCACCTAAAACAGTATTGGCTTGTAGTGCAGTTAGTCTGCATGCGAAGGCCCGTCAGTAAAGACACTGACGCGTAACTGACAGGTAGAAGGGTGGAACATGGCTTTGCCTACACGAAATGGCATCTACTCACCAAGGGCTTTCAGAGAATGTATAGTTTGTAGGTACCTACATATAGGAATACTTGAGTTGCCACCTAAAACAGTATTGGCTTTGACTTCAGTTAGTTTGCGTGCAAACGCCTGGTTAGGCATGACATTGACGTGTAACTTACATGTAGAAGGGTGGAACATGGCTTTGCCTACATGAAATGGCATCTACACACCAAGAGCTTTCAGAAAATGTATAGTTTTAGGTACCGAGAGGAGGGAATACTTGAGTTGCTACCTAAAACAGTATTGGGTTTGACTTCAGTTAGTTTGCGTGCAACGCCTGGTTAGGTGTGACATTGACGCGTAACTGACATGTAGAAGGGTGGGACATGGCTTTGACTACATAAAATGACATCTACTCACCAAGAGCTTTCAGAAAATGTATAGTTTTAGGTGCCTGGAGGAGGGAATACTTGAGTTGCCACCTAAAACAGTATTGGCTTGTAGTGCAGTTAGTCTGCATTCGAAGCCCCGTCAGTAAAGACACTGACGCGTAACTGACAGGTAGAAGGGTGGAACATGGCTTTGCCTACATGAAATGGCATCTACTCACCAAGAGCTTTCAGAAAATGTATAGTTTTAGGTACCTAGAGGAGGGAATACTTGAGTTGCCACCTAAAACAGTATTGGCTTGTAGTGCAGTTAGTCTGCATGCGAAGCACCGTCAGTAAAGACACTGACGGGTAACTGACAGGTAGAAGGGTGGAACATGGCTTTGCCTACATGAAATGGCATCTACTCACCAAGAGCTTTCAGAAAATGTATAGTTTTAGGTACCTACATGTAGGAATACTTGAGTTGCCACCTAAAACAGTATTGGCTTTGACTTCAGTTAGTCTGCGTGCAACGCCTGGTTAGGTATGACATTGACACGTAACTGACATGTAGAAGGGTGGGACATGGCTTTGCCTACATGAAATGGCATCTACTCACCAAGAGCTTTAGGAATATGTATAGTTTTAGGTACCTACATGTAGGAATACTTGAGTTGCCACCTAAAACAGTATTGGCTTTGACTTCAGTTAGTCTGCGTGCAACGCCTGGTTAGGTATGACATTGATGTGTAACTTACATGTAGAAGGGTGGAACATGGCTTTGCCTACATGAAATGGCATCTACTCACCAAGAGCTTTCAGAAAATGTATAATTGTAGGTACCTAGATGTGGGAATACTTGAGTTGCCACCTAAAACAGTATTGGCGTTGACTTAAGTTAGTCTGCGTGCAACGCCTGGTTAGGTATGACATTGACGTGTACTGGAGCCAGAGACTTGTTGATAAGGTGTGTGCGTGTGTGAGAGAGTTTCTTAATTTGTCCACTGTTCTAATAAATGTTTACGTTATTGCATTTTTTTGGCTTTTTTATTACTTGGATCCATGCAGCTGGGATTTCTCAGATGTTAATTTGGGCATGTTAATATGTAGTATAGTACAAGCGAATTACAAAAAAGTTAAGACACTTGGTATTTTGTGAATAAAATCAAAATGCTGTCATTGCACAATACTCTTCTTATTAACAGATTGAATGTTTTGACAAAGACAACATATCAGTTGTCAAAGTCAAGAGGAATTATTGTTTTTAGGAAAGTGTGTAAAGTTCACCCTTGCATTAAATCCCATAAAAGTTGGGACCATGCCAATAAAATGCTTTTAAAGTTGGATAAGACTAAAGACAAGACAAAGAAGGATACTTAACAGTTGATTACTTTGACTGATGGCACTATTTTTATGTGTGAGATATGATTTCAGCAGCTCAACTGGTAGGTGTGTTCTTCATCATGTATTCCTTGTTGTTATGCTTAATGTATGACATATCCTGACTGCAGGATGACCATTTTATCACCTGTCTACTCTTATGATGGAGCCACACTGATGGATAGTATAGAATGGAATTTGCCATAAGTATGTGGCAATATCTAAAGGTTGTGCTCCAAAACATAAAGCCTTGGTAGCTAAGTCTTATATGCTGTTTACATTTTTCATTTCATTTTGTTTACCTAATTTATCATTTTAAAAGTTCTACCCATGTCCCTTTTGTAGCATTTGTGTAATTCAACTAGCATACTGTAGTGTAGTACTGACTGCAACTATACACTTCTGATGTTTATGAATTAGAATTGTTTCATAATTTCTGGAGTTCAGCTGCTGTCTTGTAATATGAACAGGGGTCCTGTTTTGGCAAAACATCTGAGTTTAGTGAAAGTCTGAATCATTGCTGAACGAATAAGCCAATTAGGATCACTGGGTTTTGGCATCACAGGTTGAGTTCAATGTGAGCTGCTGAGGTGGCATCAGTAAAGATGATGGACAGAGAATCAGGATCCTGCATTCAGCCAACAAAACTATACCTCTAGATAAAATATAATACAATGAACTGGACGGTATAATTACGTTCTGTATGGTACGGTAAATACGAATCACATGCATCATGACAGGTATGGGTATCATCATTTTTTACAGTAACATGTTTAACCCTGTGCCACAACACTTGGTTTGAGGTGAAGATCATGTGCACTTGAGCAACACAAAAACCCAAAGCACACACCTAAAAGCACAGTGGAATGGTTGTAAAATGAAAAAATACACT
>NC_085877.1:51864688-51879688 GCF_034702125.1 Engraulis encrasicolus
ACAAACACATGCATGCATGCATTTACTGGCTTTTGACACCTGCGTGGCCACCTAGTGGCCATTGCATGTAATTTTTATCTGGGAAATGGTTCATGTGACTTCCTACCTGTGCTTGGCAGGTGTACAGTATATCACGAAAGTGAATACACCCCTCACAGTTTTGCAGATTTTTGAGTATATCTTTTCATAGGAAAGCATTACAGAAATGTCACTTTGACACAATAATTAGTGACCTTTTAACAACATATTTAACCGCTTAAATTTCTTGTTCACTCAGAAAAAAACAAAATACAGCCATTAATGTTTGAACATGTACTCACAAAAGTGAGTACACCCCAGATTAAAATCCGGTAGAGAGGGGGCTGTGTTGGCTCGAATTGTCTCGAAATGAAACGAAATGAAAAGGGATGAAAGGGGAGGTCATCAGTGTGCGTTTCAACCTTTCTTTGCATTGAACTTTTACATTTTGAGTCTGCATCTGGCTTAAAGAGATTGGTGTGAGATTTGAATGCAATCCTATGGAGAATATCATGATCTGCTTCAGTAGTCACAGTGCATGATGACATGCATGTTTCTTTTAGGTGTAGTTCAGATTACCAATGTTGACAGCATTCATGCATCCATAAACCATGTCAGTCCCACTACCATGCTTGGCTATTGAGAGGGTACACCTTTTTTGTAAAACTCACTTGTTTACCACCACACATGCTTGACACCATCTAAAGTATATTTGTTTACCTTGGTCTCTTCAGATCACACGGCATGGTTCCAGTGATCCATATGCTTGGTCTGTTCATCTCTCTTGAGACCAGGATAAACAAATTTGCTTTAGATGGTGTCAAGCATGTGTGGTGGTAAACAAGTGAGTTTTACAAAAAAGGTGTACCCTCTCAATAGCCAAGCATGGTAGTGGGACTGACATGGTTTATGGATGCATGAATGCTGTCAACATTGGTAATCTGAACTACACCTAAAAGAAACATGCATGTCATCCTGTACTGTGACTACTGAAGCAGATCATGATATTCTCCATAGGATTGCATTCAAATCTCACACCAATCTATTTAAGCCAGATGCAGACTCAAAATGTAAAAGTTCAATGCAAAGAAAGGTTGAAACGCACACTGATGACCTCCCCTTTCATCCCTTTTCATTTTGTTTCATTTCGAGACGATTCGAGCCAACACAGCCCCTTCTCTACCGGATTTTAATCTGGGGTGTACTCACTTTTGTGAGTACATGTTCAAACATTAATGGCTGTATTTTGTTTTTTTCTGAGTGAACAAGAAATTTAAGCGGTTAAATATGTTGTTAAAAGGTCACTTATCATTGTGTCAAAGTGACATTTCTGTAATGCTTTCCTATGAAAAGATATACTCAAAAATCTGCAAAACTGTGAGGGGTGTATTCACTTTCGTGATATACTGTATATCATTAGGAATTCCTGCTTGAGCAGTATCCTGAAGAAGGCTTGCGCCGAAACGCGTGGGTCTCTGCTCCCATGTTTTTAAACTTATTAGCCATGTTTCAATAAAGGCTTTTTAAAATTTTTCCACAAGAACAGTGCCTTGGACTCCCTTTTTTGACAAGATAGTGTTTTTGTTTGTTGTTAATCTAATCTATTAAGTACATTGAGCTGCATATCTTGTATGGATTGCGGTATGTAAATAAAGTTATTATTATTATTATTATTATTATTATTATTATTATTATTATTATTATTATTGTTGTTGTGGTGTCTCTGCAGGTTGTTGGAGAGTGATGCTGCAGACCAGGCCTGTGTCTATCTGACTTCAATTCTACATGAAAACCCTTTAGTGGAGACAGAGCTGAATCTGACTGGGAAGATACCAGGAGACTCAGGAGTGAAGCAGTTCTGTGCTCTACTGGGGGACCCATGCTGCAGAATCAAGGGACTCTCGTTAGTAGTTTAATTAGTTTGATCAGTATAATGTGAAACACAGGAATGATGTATGTGTGACATAAGAACTGAAATACACTATCCAGCTGATTTGGCCATGTCATGGAGAACAGTCAAGATTATGAAGCCGTACATTACACACGTACACACACACACACACACACAGACACACAGACACACAGACACACAGACACAGACACAGACACACACACACACACACACACACACACACACACACACACACACACACACACACACACACACACACACACACACACACACACACACACACACACACACACACACACACATTGAGGACTGTGCACCCCCCCCCCACACACACACACACAGCATGCAGACATGTTCATGTTTGATGCTAAAGTGAGAGGTGAAGAGAAGAAGTGACTGGAGGAAAGTGTAGTGGCGTCAGATAAATATGAAATTACCTGCCACTCAGTGTGTGAATTGTGTTATTGTGGAGTGCCAGTAGCTGAGTATAAAGAATGTAAAATAATATGTTGATGGTGAGAACATGTAGGGCTGTCCCTAACGATTATTTTTCTCCCGATTATTCTATCAACTATTTTTTTTCGAATAGTTGCGATTATTTTATTTTTTTTGGAAAGGAAAAACTGTGATATGCCACTTAGTTTTGACCTGAAAAATAATAGACAAATAAAGCAGAGTGCACCTAGGGCCTATTAGGACAATGATTTCTTAAAAACATTTTATAAATTAGTCAGACAAATACATACAGGCCTAATATAATATCTATTTGTTTCAGTTCAAATCAAGTATTAGCCTACATTTACTGATATATAAAGAGGCCTAAGTTATAATAGGAAAGTGGAAAAAACTAGACTGCCTGTGCAGTCGCCTTCGACTGCTTAAGGTATATCCCCGAAACACAACGCTTCCAGTCCCCCATCATTCCTACCACTCCCGTCCACCTTTCAATAAACGTATATGATGAATACAAAATATTAAAGAAATATATTTAATATCTATACATAGATCAATGGCGTGCATAGGCTTAAAACCAAATGACTATAGTGAAAATGAAGAAAAAAAATGGGGCAAACGGTAACACTGTTTTAATGGTTCACTATTACAGTGAATATACCACATTAGGTATAGTGTAATAACCATTGTAACAATATTTAATACCATGTAATACCAGTGTAACATCATGTACCAATTTTGTACTACATCATGTATTTTTGTGTAAGTGGTATTACATGGTATTGCATATTGTTACACTGGTATTACACTAGTATTACATGGTACTAAATATTGTACACTGGTTATTATACTGTACCTGGTATTGCATATTGTTACACTGCTATTATACTAGTATTGGTAACTCATCCCCCACTCCCACATCTGTTATGTCTGAAGACTGTAGACTTGTTGACTCCAATGATATCTGTTCAGCTTTTAACAAGCACTTCTCAGTTGCTGGACAAATTTTTGATGATCACCTATCTGAGCAATCTAACCGCAATTTTATTTCTGAAAGTCCCTGTTCTTTTAATGGTGATCATATTGTTCCACTAGACTCTGCTGTCCACTTCTCTTTATCACCTTTTACGACTTCCTTGGAGCACTTAGTAACATGAACTCAAGGTGTTCTACTGGTGAGGATAACCTTGATCCATTTCTATTGAAGTTGTCTGCCCCTTATATTGCTGAAGAAATAACTTATATCTTCAATCTTTCTATCTCCTCTGCAACTTTTCCCCAACTATGGAAAATGGCTCATGTATCGCCTTTACATAAAAGTGGAGCTAAAGATGATCTGAACAATTATCGCCCTATTTCAAAACTTCCCTGTCTGTCAAAGATCTTAGAATCCCTAACAAATAACCAATTAAAAGCCTTTCTCTCACGGCACTCTATTTTAGCTACCCATCAATCTGGTTTTAGAGCACAACACAGTACAATCACTGCTGCAACTTTGGTTCTCAATGACATAGTATCTGCCTTAGACAGAAAGGAACATTGTGCTGCACTTTTTGTAGATTTGACCAAAGCATTCGATACTGTGGATCATGCCTTACTCTTACATAAATTGATGGACATTGGTTTTGATTCCAACGCAAGTAACTGGTTCAAGAGCTATCTTAGTAATAGGTTTCAGTGTGTTAAAGCTGGAGTCGCAAAATCTGATTTCTTACCCCTGAGGAAAGGTGTCCCCCAGGGCTCTGTCCTAGGGCCTATCCTATTTACCATCTTTATTAATGATATAGTATCTTCTCTTAGTAGTTCTCGTGTCCATCTATATGCTGATGATACAATCCTTTACTGTACTGCAAACACTATCACTCTAGCAATTGATAGCCTGCAACAGGCCTTTAATACTTTGCAAAAATCTCTTTTTAACCTTAAACTTGTTTTAAACCCTAATCGAAATTTATGCTATTCTCCAAGGCTAAGGGCATAAAGTCGGGCGCTTTTCATCTCACAACATTAACTGGTTGTGATATTGAGCAGGTACCTGTTTATAAATACCTGGGCATCTGGATTGATGAGAACCTTAATTTCTCTTTCCATATTGACTGCCTGGCTAAGCAGTTAAGGCAAAAGATGGGGTTTCTCTATCGTCACAAATCTTCTCTCCCCCTATCCTGTAGGAAAAGGATCATTGAGTCAGTTATTTTACCTGTTCTGGACTATGGTGATATTATTTACAAAAATGCAACCATATCCTCACTCAGTATGCTTGACTCCATATATCATTCGGCCATCAGGTTTTCAACAGGCTCTGCTTATAATACTCACCACTGCATATTATATGACACAATAGGTTGGCCTTCACTTACAGAGAGGCGTTTTAGACATTGGATTCTTTTTATTTATAAAGCCATCCTAGGAAAACTTCCTTCTTACATTTCTTCACTTCTAAACTGGCACTCAAGTATGCATCACACACGTTCAAGCAGTCAGCTCCTACTTTCTGTTCCAAGTGTACGAACTGAACTGGGCAAATCAGCCTTTTGTTTTGATGCCCCCAGGTCATGGAACTTAATTCAGCGCACTTTTAACTTGGAATCTTTGATTTCTTTTAACCAATTTAAGATTTTAATTACAAACCTTCCCAATCCAGTTTGCAATTGCTATCGCTGAAAGCTTGTTTTTTTTAGTGCTGACTATGCTTATTTATGTCTATAACATTTTCTTTTATGTTTATATACACTCTTTCTGTCTATGTTTGTGTTGTGATATTTGTGATGTCCGAGTATTTATTTTATTTTCTTTATTCTTTTTTTTTATTCATATATTCTTTTAATGTGTTTTTATACTTTTAAATGCAGCTTATATGTCGTTATTGCCTGGATAACTTAATTATTTAATACATTTATACTTGTAAATTCTCGGCTGCATCGAAAAAGAGGGCCACCCTCAATGTATTTCCGAGAAGGAAAATAAAGGTTCAAATCAAATCAAATCAAAGTATTACATGGTATTAAATATTGTTACACTGTACTTAATCCACTGAAATGGTGAACCATTAAAATAAGGTATTACCGGGCAAATTAATCCACGCAGTCAGAAGTTATGGGCTAAATGAAGATTCCTGAAAAGAAAATAAAGGTCCGCAACGCTGTAAATGCTCCAAGAAGATTTATTGGCACGACGTTTCGGACTCAATGTCCTTCATCAAAGTTCAACACAGAACAGGTGTAAAGGGTGTGGTATATATACATAGCGGGGAGGGGGGGGGGGGGGGGGGGGGGGGTGGGGGGGGGGAGTGTCACATACAAGAGTGAAGGGTAAGCTATTTACAAAGTGGGCACCAGAGGGCACCTATCCCAAAACCTTATGTAGGCTATAATCAGCTACAAAGGGGCTGAACAATATATACACATATTTACATCCAAAGTCATCATAAATATGATAATTCATAAATGGGTCTAGAACATCCCCAATCACATGGCCTAAAGAATAGGTACCATAAAAAACACCTTGTAGGTATACAGGTAGATTGCAGAGTAATGCATAATCGTGTGCTGGATCATCACATCCCATGAGTATACACTTGTTCAGTAAAAAGGGTAGTCATGAGGAAACATATAGCTGAGAATCAAACACATTGGGATACAAGAAGACACATCCATGACAACCACACTGGAGCATAGGCCTAGCCCTACAAAAATGGTTTTATGTCCAATTCTTTGTTTAAGCCGGCTGGAGACATGGTGTTGAGTGTGTGTATATAGTAAGCAGGGCTCTAAATTAACTTTTTCCACCACCAGCCAATTTGGCTAGTGGACATTTTTTCTTACCAGCCAAACAGAAGTTCAACAAGCCATTTTATTCTCTCGCCAAAATAAACTATGCTTTAGGCTAGTTTTTTATTTTATTTAATTATGGTCATTTTGTTCAACTATTTCTACAACACAGATACACCATAGGCCTGCATAAGCTACTATATGCCTACATAATAAGCATATTACAGGCTATATATTTTTTTCATTTTTTTTAAACTTCTGCTTTATTTTTTACTTTCATTACTTAGGCATAATCAATTTGATTAGTTTTTGTTCAATTCCTCTGAAAACAGCTGAATCACATCACACAAGCCACTCACATAACAGACCTTTAACATAGGCCTACAGTAACCAAGCACACAGCTTAACACTACAAAACCTCACATAGGCCTACGCACACCCCAAGGAAGGAGAAGAGATGAGAGGAGAGAGGAGGAGCTCTTCTCTACCATGCGCAACAAAATGACAAGAAGCCTAGTTTAACTGAAAGTAAATATTATCTCGGGAATATTCGCTTCCGTTGTTACTTCGACAGCTTCGTCGTTGGTTGCTTTTTTTTCTTTCCGATGGCGTGGGCTTTCCAACTTAGTTGCGCCAGGACTCGGAACATTTCAGAAGACAACTGAACTGACAGCTACGGTCACACTACTCTGACAGTCAGCTCTCCTCCTCTGCCCTTGTCGCTATTTCGTTCCACAGCCACTCATTTTTTAACGTCACTATTATTACGGTTACACCAACGCACAGAACCTTGCGCTAACCCCCGCCACATTCTCATCACTCGCACAAAACATAAGTCTACAGAACAGAAGTAGCTCTATGCATAATCTGCGTAACTCCTGTTATTGAAACGGCCAGGGCCTCGCTGCTTCAAAAATGCAGCCTGTTACAGCAATGTTCATATAGCAGTAGTGACGTTAAAAAGGTTGTAGCGAAAGCGACGAGAGCATAGGAGGAGAGCTGCCTGTCAGAATAGTGTGAGCGCAGCTTAGCTGACAGAATGTTTTCAATCCTGGCGCGCGCAACAGCATGGAGTTGCCGCTCCGAAAGCCCACGGTGGGAGGCTATGTCGTGATGCTAGTGTCCATGGGTAATGTAGGAAATCTCGCCGTCTAACGTTCGTCAGAGCAGCCGTTTACCGTTCTTAATTTACTGTACTCGGGCGCTACTAGCCAAATTGGCGGGTAGGTATTTTTTTCTACTAGCCAAAATGAATTTTCACCCCTGTTTGGCGTGTTGGCGTGTGTTAATTTAGAGCCCTGATAGTAAGTCTCACGTTGGAGTAAGAGTCGTTTGTGGTTACCTCCTCTAGGGGGCTTGTTGACCTTCTCAATACCGATGTATTGAAAAAACACAGGTTGTGGCCGGCTTTTTTGAAATGCGCTGCCACGGGGTTGCGCTCATCACCGCACCTAATGTTCCTCCTGTGTTCACTCATTCTGACACGCAGCGGTCTAGAAGTACAGCCCACGTAGGCGAGACCACATGGACATCGTATAAGATACACCACAAAAGGGGTGTTACATGTAATGACACCACATATCTTAAGTGTTTTTCCAGAGTGCGGGTGTTTGTATGTAGTACATTTCCTTGTAAAGCCGCATTGAACACAGTTGGCACATTTGTAATTCCCTTCTGGAATGTCCAAGAATGTGCGCGGTCTTTCCGGAGGCGTGTACGACTTAACCAACTGGTCGCGTAAAGTGGGCGCACGTTTGTAAACCAACTTAGGGGGCTCGGTGTATACAGATTTGAGCGCAGGGTCGGAACTAATGACATGCCAGTGTTTTTTTAGAATATTCTGTACCTCAAAGCCAATAGGTGAGTACGTAGTGAAACAGAGAGGAGGGGAACTAGGAGGTGATTTGATTTTGGGCTGTAGAGCCTCATTCTGGGTGGTAGTATCGAAGCGCTCCTTCGCTGCAGTTATCCATTCCTCTCTGTATCCACGTTGCAAAAATCTGTTGGTTAAGTCCGTCGCCTGTCCGTCAAATCTGTCATCAGTACTGCAAATCCTTCTGGCCCTATGAAACTGACTAATTGGGAGGCTCCTGATGAGATGTGTAGGGTGATAACTGTCACCACGGAGCAAAGTGTTGCGGTCAGTGGGCTTACGGTAAAGGTCAGTTTGTAGTGTCTCACCATCAACAATGATACGGACGTCAAGAAAACTAATTTTGCTGCTAGGGTGAATTGCAGGTGTTCACTGGCCGCATTAAGAAATGCGTGGAAATCAGTCAATGTCGTTTCGTTCCCGGCTTTCACCGGCGTCGGGCCTCAACGGTCCAATGTTTCTTGACCGTTGGTGCGAGATATTAAACAAATGCTCGTTAGACTTAATGACTCTGGTGATTCAGGAGACCTCTGATCAACTCGCGAAGACAAAAGACGAAATCAAAGACTTGACGGACAAATTGGATAACGAGCTTAAGGAGGATAAAAGAAAATTGGAAGAATTAAAGAAAGAGCTTGAACAGCTGAAGGAAAAATGCCACAATGAGATTATATTGACAAAACGCGAGAAGTTCCAGAGAGATACACGGGATTACGCATCCGGCAACATTTACTTCTGGCGCAACAGGGACCCGACCCAACCAAAGACGCACCGAGGTGCAAATGACCCACGCCCCTTCTGCGTCTTGGCTGTCTTCCACATCAGCCGACTCCGACTCCAGCGAACAATCCGGACGCGGCCGTGGAGCGCCTTTTTTAGGCAACAACCGAGGAGACACCTACACTCAACGCACTCTCCAACTCCAGCCCCCTCGCGGCCGTGCACGCGGCAGGCCCAAGAAAAGCCCCCACCACACCACAAACGGACGCGGAGAGGGCTACGCAAGAGGCCAGCGGTCCAGCTCCAGGAACAGACAACAGTTATGAATTTCTCCACTAAACCCCTATCGGACACCTGTGTGTCTGCGCTCAACAAGGGGCTATCGTTTGCGCCCACGTCCACAACCAATGATTTCGACACCATAGTGGATATCCAGAAATTCTTCCGGACTCTGAGACTTAAAGAATTCTTTCAGACTGACTACAACCCCACAGGAGAGACACAGCTGGACAATACAGACACCAGTGAACAGCCCGGTCCACCTGTGACCTACCCCTCAGGTAAACCCATCACGCCGTTTAGGAAGAAGTCCACCTTCATCCCCCCCAGAGGGAGGAACGCTTCCCTGGACACTTACTGTCGCTTAGTGGATCAAGATGTACGCTCTACACTTAAAAACAAGAGACAATATAAGGTATACAATAACATGTCTAAAGATGAAAGAGATGCTTTATCTGATCTAAGCAATGATAAGACCGTTATTGTCCGCCCTGCGGACAAGGGCGGTGCTCTCACGGTTCAGAATTTAAGCGATTATGAACATGAAATCAAGAGGCAGTTAAGTGACGATGCCTTCTATCAAAAATTGCCTGCAGATCCAACTAACCAGTTCAAACATGTTGTCCACGAAAAATTGAAACACTGGTTTGATAAAGGTGACCTTACAAAAAATGAATTTGAGTTCATGGTGAATGATTTCCCTGTTGTGCCAGTTATTTACACGCTGCCCAAGGTACATAAATCTCAGAGCCCTCCCATTATAGGCTGACCTATCGTCAGCAGTATTGGTTCTCTGACTACCAATGTCTCTACTTTTGTTGATTTCTATCTAAAACCATGGGTGACATCTCTTCCTTCTTACCTCAGAGACTCCATTGATTTCATAAACAAACTAAAATCATTGCAAGTTCCAACTGGTGACGCTCGATGTGTCCAGCCTGTATACAAATATCCCGCACACGGCTGGTATAGCAGCTGTCAATCATTTTCTGAGCAATAGGCCACACTCTGAAAAACCTAGCACTGCCTGCATATGTGATTTGACTGAAACAGTACTGACCACCAACTACTTCTTATTCAAAAATGACTTTTATTTGCAAACTAAGGGCACTGCCATGGGTAGCACCATGGCACCTAACTACGCTAATCTTTACATGGGCCAGTTCGAGAAAATGTTTATCCTTGACCCTGACGTTAATCCATTTCATAAACACATACTATGCTACCAACGCTATATAGAAGACTTATTTATGATTTGGAATGGGAACGAAACGACATTGACTGATTTCCACGCATTTCTTAATGCGGCCAGTGAACACCTGCAATTCACCCTTGAATCGAATAGCAGTGAAATTAGTTTTCTTGACGTCCGTATCATTGTTGATGGTGAGACACTACAAACTGACCTTTACCGTAAGCCCACTGACCGCAACACTTTGCTCCGTGGTGACAGTTATCACCCTACACATCTCATCAGGAGCCTCCCAATTAGTCAGTTTCATAGGGCCAGACGGATTTGCAGTACAGATGACAGATTTGACGGACAGGCTATGGACTTAACCAACAGATTTTTGCAACGTGGATACAGAGAGGAATGGATAACTGCAGCGAAGGAGCGCTTCGATACTACCACCCAGAATGAGGCTCTACAGCCCAAAATCAAATCACCTCCTAGTTCCCCTCCTCTCTGTTTCACTACGTACTCACCTATTGGCTTTGAGGTACAGAATATTCTAAAAAAACACTGGCATGTCATTAGTTCCGACCCTGCGCTCAAATCTGTATACACCGAGCCCCCTAAGTTGGTTTACAAACGTGCGCCCACTTTACGCGACCAGTTGGTTAAGTCGTACACGCCTCCGGAAAGACCGCGCACATTCTTGGACATTCCAGAAGGGAATTACAAATGTGCCAACTGTGTTCAATGCGGCTTTACAAGGAAATGTACTACATACAAACACCCGCACTCTGGAAAAACACTTAAGATATGTGGTGTCATTACATGTAACACCCCTTTTGTGGTGTATCTTATACGATGTCCATGTGGTCTCGCCTACGTGGGCTGTACTTCTAGACCGCTGCGTGTCAGAATGAGTGAACACAGGAGTAACATAAGGTGCGGTGATGAGCGCAACCCCGTGGCCGCGCATTTCAAAAAAGCCGGCCACAACCTGTATTTTTTTCAATACATCGGTATTGAGAAGGTCAACAAGCCCCCTAGAGGAGGTAACCACAAACGACTCTTACTCCAACGTGAGACTTACTATATACATACACTCAACAACATGTCTCCAGCCGGCTTAAACAAAGAATTTGACATGAAACCATTTTTGTAGGGCTAGGCCTATGCTCCAGTGTGGTTGTCATGGATGTGTCTTCTTGTATCCCTATGTGTTTGATTCTCAGCTATATGTTTCCTCATGACTACCCTTTTTACTGAACAAGTGTATACTCATGGGATGTGATGATCCAGCACACGATTATGCATTACTCTGCAATCTACCTGTATACCTACAAGGTGTTTTTTATGGTACCTATTCTTTAGGCCATGTGATTGGGGATGTTCTAGACCCATTTATGAATTATCATATTTATGATGACTTTGTAAATATGTGTATATATTGTTCAGCCCCTTTGTAGCTGATTATAGCCTACATAAGGTTTTGGGATAGGTGCCCTCTGGTGCCCACTTTGTAAATAGCTTACCCTTCACTCTTGTATGTGACACTCCCGCCCCCCCCCTCCCCGCTATGTATATATACCACACCCTTTACACCTGTTCTGTGTTGAACTTTGATGAAGGACATTGAGTCCGAAACGTCGTGCCAATAAATCTTCTGGGAGCATTTACAGTGTTGCGGACCTTTATTTTCTTTTCAGTTATCTTACGTTTGGTCCAGCACCTGTGCCACTGATGTGCGCGCATTCTTTGACTCTCCAAATAAAAATTCCGCCATTTTGAAACTGTTGACCTTCAAACTCAAATCAGTTCATGAACCTACCCTAGACCATTAACACACCAAATCTGGGACAAATCCATCCGACTGGTCAGAAGTTATGAGCCAAACAAAAATTCGGCCATCTTGAATTTAGCCATCTTGAAAGTGTTGGCCTCCAAACACGAATAAGTTCATGAACCTACTCTAGAGCATTATCACACCAAATCTGGGAGAAATCCATCCACCCAGTCAGAAGTTATGGGCCAAACAAAAATTCGGCCATCTTGAATTCAGCCATCTTGAAAGTGTTGACTTCCAAACTCGAATCAGTTCATGAACCTGCCCTAGAGCATTCACCCAAAAAATCTGGGACAAATCCAAACATCCGTTCGAAAGTTATCGCGCTAACACGAAAGACCTTACGCGGCGGCGGCCGCGCATGCAAAACCATTACATCCCCGACGCTCCGCGTTTCGAGGATATAAAAAACCATTACATCCCAGACGCTCCGCGTTTCGAGGATATAAAAAACCATTACATCCCTGACGCTCCGCGTTTCGGGGATATAAATATGGGCCACTATTGGTTAGGGAAAAGGCTATCAGAGATTTTATGAGTAGGCATGAGGAAAGAACTTGGCTTCTCTGTCCACGTGTTCCTGTTGACGAACTGAAACCCAGCTGGTCCCTATCCCCCTTCTGTTGCTAATATAGACCCAGTCCGTAATTGTACGACATAATTTTGAGTATTATTATATTATTAGAATAGTATTACACAAAAAGTAATGAATAGTGCGAGCGAGGTGCACCTCGTGCACCGTGAAGAAGGGACACGAGACTGGTCTGAGTCAGGCCCGCATTCCTCTCACTCCACTCCTCACTCCTCTCCCGCTGTTGGCAGAAATATGCACTCTTCTTTTGTCTTCATTTACGTTTTTACTGTGTATACAAGCTCTTCTACAAACACCCCGACCACTGTCACCCTCAAGGTGTTGAATATTGCGTCTATAACAAGCACATTACGAATCATTGCTTTATCTCCCTGTCGTTGCTATGCACGCCGCCAGCACAGCGACAGTATACAAAGCAGCATGAAATATTTACCCCGCGTCTCTATCTGAAAAACCTTCACTTCATACGAGTCGGTCTCCTACAGAAACACGACCAAGTCTTGTGCCTTGTCTTCAAAATATCGCCACACTTATGTCTTTGTCCGTCTGCTGATTAGTGGTGCCACTGTTACATTCATCTTCGTCTGACACTGACACGTTCAGCCTCTGCCCTTTTCTCCGCTTCTGTTTAGCACGTCTACCTCGCGGCTCATGCGAATCACTTTTTCTTTTTTTTCTTGTTTTTTTTGCGCAAATCACGCAATCGACGGTAGGTTGAACACGCCGACTTATTTACGCAATCGACGTAATCGATTACGTCGAATAGTCGGGACAGCCCTAAGAACATTAAGACGGCTTTAATGTCAGGCATCAACAACAGACTACTCTCTTCTCCAGACTGTGATGTAACAAGAGAAGGATATGCACATTATCAGGCTGTGGTGTAACCTGCTAAATAATGTGTTGGACATGTTGATGATGATATGTGATAATATGGCTCTATTCTTCTATTCTCCAGGTTGTCAGACTGTGGTGTAACAGGAGAAGGATATGCTGCTCTGGCCTCATCTCTCCAATCAAACCCCTCATCACACCTGGAGGAGCTGGACCTGAGAGGAAACAACCTTGAACACCCTCAAGTGAAGCTACTTATTGATTTATTACAGGATCCTGCCTGTAAATTACAGACACTGAGGTAAGATCATTTCATCTTTCACAGTCATATTTTGACAGAGTTGTTTCTTCTTGTTTGTGTCTTGAGTCTGCAGACTCTGAGGTCATATAACATCATTAAACATCTCTCAGTGTCTGAAACTTCTTTTTTTCTTGTTTCGTATTTCTACTTCCTACTATTATTGTATTGTATCACGTTATTATTTTTTATTTTTTTATCATCTGCCTACGCAACTGAACTCTCTTTTCTGACTATGGCTGATTGGGTTGCAATTAATCCCTGATAACTGGTCAGGCATCAAGCGTGCAACGAGGTTAGGCGAACTGCCGTTACTAATTCTAAACTGCAGGTTGCTATGGCCAAGACAACGTCGTTAGTTCTATCGCATTTTATTGTCAAGCCAAGACCTCGTCGTTAATTCTATCGCATTTGGTTGTCAAGTCAGCTGCCCCAAAAGATATACGTCCTTACCAGTGCCGTAACACAAACACTTGGGGCCCCCCTGCAAGATACTAGAGTGGGCCCCCCAACCACGCAACAACACTGCAATTATAAATACATAGGCTAAATCAATCAATCAATAAATAGTAGGCTAAGCTATTAGTGAAGTTACTTTCTCACTCATCAAATCCATTCACTGTGTAGCAAACCTGAGTGCACACATTTGAATGCCTCTCAAACAGCTGTAAGTTTGCGTGACAGCTGTAAGTTTGCGATTTGTAATGAATGTAGGCCTACTGACCGTAATTTCAAGACGCTTTTTACTGATCTGCAAACGTGATGCGAGAGAACAGACTCTCCACACCAGCCGTGTTGCAAACATGGACAACTTTCCAGTATCAAGGAAAAAGGTGAAAGGAGTGTAGGGTTTGGGACTCTTGGGAAAGTATAAGAGATAAAGATTCAGTAGGTTAGAATTATTTTTGAGTAAGCTTTGAATCGCACGTTTATGAAGACACGTGAGGATATTATGAGGCAGAAGACATCGCCGAATCAGCTGTGCAGCAACGCACCGGGCGGTTGGTAGTTTCTCTTCTGAATACTGCAAAATGTGTTGCTGACTTGTTCTTGAGTCTCCACCCCATAAAAAACAGCGTGTGGTCTCATTAGGGCTAGTTCTTGGCTACCATGTTTTGACAGAGCGGCGTTTGAGGGAAAAGACGCACGCTGTTCTCTGTATATTAAATTGATAACGCAATCCCACCCTACGGCGCTCGCGGACAATTAGCGAATGAGCGTTTTTTTTGCGGAG
>NC_085877.1:51887188-51924688 GCF_034702125.1 Engraulis encrasicolus
GGGGGGGGGGGCTTTCCATTGGTATGGCGGGGGGGTCATTTCCACTGGCATGGCAGGGGGGGTCATTTCCACTGGCATGGCAGGGGGGGGGGGGGGGGGGCTTTCCACTGGCATGGGGGGGGCTTTCCATTGGTATGGCAGGGGGGGTCATTTCCACTGGCATGGCAGGGGGGGGGGGGGGGGGCTTTCTACTGCCTACTGACTGCACCTACATTATCCCTTATTCTCTTTATTTAATAAATATCCTAAACCGGGCCGCACAGCGTTAGATATTATTTTATTTTATTTATTTCATATATATTTTTTTTTGTTGTTTTTAGTCTTCCTCGACATTTGCTGCCTTTTATTGTCGCCATCCCAACTCTTTTGAGACGTGTTGCATTTATCAAATTAGAAATGAGTACAAATGTCCCCCAAAACAATATTTTTTCTCGGTTTTAACACTTAATATGTTGTCTTTTCACTATTCTCCATCTAATGAATAGATTGAATGTTTTAAAAATGATAGCATTTTGATTTTATTCACTGTTTACCAAACGTCCCAACTTCACAGGAGTTGGGGTTTGTATATCCTAAACCGGGCCGCACAGCGTTAGATATTATTTTATTTTATTTATTTCATATATATCACAAACCGGGCCGCACAGCATTAAAGATATTATTTTATTATCTTTATTTAATATCACAAACCGGGCCGCACAGCGTTAGATATTATTTTATTATCTTTATTTAATATCACAAACCGGGCCGCACAGCGTTAGATATTATTTTATTATCTTTATTTAATATCACAAACCGGGCCGCACAGCGTTAGATATTATTTTATTATCTTTATTTAATATGCATCCGAAACCGGGCCGCACAGCGTTAGATATTATTTTATTATCTTTATTTAATATATATCCTAAACCGTCATCCTGTCTGCGTGTGGATTCCTCTTACGTTGCACCTTTTGAGCCAGGGTTGGAACACCCCGCTTCTCTCTCTCCTTCTCTCTCCTTCTCTCTCTCACACACACATCCACTGACCAATCCCTCCCTCTTCAACCCTCATACATGAACACACATGATGTGAAATCAGCTGATGTTGGGAAATACAAAACTCTCAAATATTTTCTGTCTCTCTTTGTCTTTTCCAGCCTGGACAGAATCAAATACACTGAAGACACTGAAGACACCAAAGGCAAATCATGTAGAATATCATAGTCACACACACACACACACACACACACACACACACACACACACACACACACACACACACACACACACACACACACAGACACAGACACACACACACACCAGATGTAATTATCCACACTGTAAACTACCTGCTGTAGACATTGTACACATTATTGTAGATGTAAAAACAAATAAAATTTCTCACCTGCTACTCATACATGTAAATACAAATCTCCTTTGATCCCTACTTATGTTAATTTACTGTAATTCAAACTGCTAACTGAGATCCATGTAAATGTGTGTTTCTGTAGGTGTGTGTATATTTTTGTGTAGGTGTGTGTGTGTCAGAGGTTGTGCTAGACTTTTCCACAGTCTGTCATTTTGACGGAAAGGGTCGTAAAAAGTCTGTCATTGCCTATTTTTTAATTCGTCATCTCATTCATGTTTCTCAATGTGGGGGGTCGCGACCCCGCACCGGGAACAACACATGTGCAATTCCGGCCAATTGAGAGTAAACAGCCCTTTCACTCGACAGCTATTCTCCAACTTTGAGGATAGAGTCCATTTTGCTGTCCACTTTCTCTCTCTGCCCCTCTCATTGCACTGTTTAAAAAGCTGCAGATATCTCTTACTGACGCGCGTCTGACTCAGTGTTCAGCTATGGTCACCACAAGCACTTTTTTAAAAGACGCGTGCAGGGCTTTATCCAACAGCTGTCAGTCACTCGTTTTGCTCTGATTAATGCACCGATTGTAATACAAAGGCGCAGTGTTAAATAATATTCGCGTTGGACTTCACATGCACGATGGGAAGGAAAGCCGTTTTGAAGCAGAAAGGTGTAGCCCAGACAGTAGATAAAGGCACTGAAGCCTACAACAGGAAGACGACCAGATTTCGCAAAACTTTGTTGAAAAATGTCAGCGACGGTAAAGGGAGCCTCTCCATACGTAGCCCCATCGGCTTATATGTTGGCTCTGGGAGCGCGGTAAAGTTGTCTGAATAAAAAATATATCGCCTATAATGGGTGAACCAGCTATCGAAATGAGAGAAGGTTAGCCGTTTCTGGCAACGTTTGCCAAGTTGTAAGTTGCGTTGCCTGGTAATATTTAGGTTCTTGAATATCCGTCGTTTTTATTAGTTAATGTCCTGAAGCCGTTTTAGACCTGCGTTGCCTTTGAGTGAAGGTTCTGGCTAGCAAACGTGCTATTCGCATATTTGTTTATGTTTCAAGCGAGGAGTTATGAAAGAATGCTTCTATGAAGGGCGATAGAGGGACAACTTCGTCATTGGCAGAAAATCAGATAGTCGGTAAATGTAGTAGGCCTAGGTCTACACATAGTTCTGAATCTTAAAGTCGAAGTCACACGTGTATGGTGGCAACGTCTTAGTTATTTTAATTCATTATTTTGAGCAAGTGCAGAGGCCCAGCTGCGGCGCATGGTATGACAAGCAGGGAGAGAGGGAGAAAGGCAAACGATAGTAGCATGAAATTATCTGCGCTGATAACTATGCCTAATTGAAATGCATATTTGCTCTACTCGATAGAGGCGTAGGCCTACTTAAACTTGTGATTTATTTATCATCACCCTGAATATTGATCCGTCAAAATGACGGACAGGCTTCAGAATTTTCCGTCATCCTTCAAAAAAATCCGTCAATGACGGACATTTGTCGGTTAACGCGACCTCTGGTGTATATTTCTGTTTATGTGTGTGTATATTTTTGTGTAGGTGTGTATATTTCTGTTTAGGTGTGTGTATATTTCTTCGTAGGTGTGTGTATAATTCTGTGTAGATGTCTGTGTGTGTATATTTCTGTGTGTGTGTTTATTTCTGTGGAGGTGTGTGTATATTTCCAAACAGCTAACATTTTTCTGTTATCTACATTTCTGTTAATTTACTGTAATCCAAACCGCTGACTGACACTTCTGTGTAGTGATGCCACTGTGTATATATTTAAACTACTAATTCTATGTTGTACGTTATGGCCAAATATTGATTATTTTATTTCATATGGGTTTATGTTGTTGAAACAATCTTCATGATTATCGTTGTTGATGATTGTTATTGATGATTTTACTGGCTAGTGGGGGGGGACTTGCGCCGAGTCGCCTTGTCGCCTTGCTGTTGGCTCAATAAAAAGACGTTTATTTGCCAACTGTAACCTGTCTTCTGGGGGGGGGGGGTATTTGCCAACTGTAACCTGTCTTCCTTGTCACCCATGTACCCCTCTGGACATCCGCAACAGAAATTCAGGTAAAGTTATGTGTCATGTACATGTGTGTGTGTGTGGGGTAATATAATAGAATGTTATGTGTACATGTGTGTGTGTGTGGGGTAATATAATAGAATGTTATGTGTACATGTGTGTGTGTGTGTGTGTGGTAATACAATATAATGTTATGTACGTGTGTGTGTGTGTGTGTGTGTGTGTGTGTGTGTGTGTGTGTGTGTGTGTGTGTGTGTGTGTGTGTGTGTGTGTGTGTGTGTGTGTGTGTGTGTGTGTGTGTGTGGTAATACAATATAATGTTGTGTCATGTACGTGTGTGTGTGTGGGGTAATACAATATGATGTTATGTACATGTGTGTGTGTGTGTGTGTGTGTGTGTGTGTGTGTGTGTGTGTGTGTGTGTGTCCTGGTGAACGACATGGCGTCTGTGCTTTGTCAGGCCAACTAAGATCTCCGCACCCGTTGTAGTTGCCGTCGTTAATGCAACAGTTGCAAAGATGCTTAAGAAAGTGTTTTGGATAATGTGCCTACTATCGCTGATCAAAGTCGCGTATAAGCAGGCCCTGCAAAGTGGCAGGATTTACAAGGAAAAGTGGCGTGGATACGACCCGACTCCTGAACAACACCTGGAGGAGGAGCTGCACACCTTGGATTTTACTGCCTTCAACAAAGAACTGACCGACCAACAATGGATTACTTTTCAGATCGAGGAGAGAGGCTTCAGAAAAGTGCTGGATACCAAACGGCTACACGAGAAAGAACACTTCTCCTGCTCATCGGATCCCGCTAAGTGGTTTAAATTATTATCTATCTTAAACGGAGCATACTTTAAACATGGCGTGTTCTCTGCTGAGAAACACTGTGGAAGGCCTTTCGGATTGCCTTTCCTGAAATACACCTGCAGGGTTCTAAAAAAGTTCCCGGTTATTGAACTGTGTCCTTTAAACGGTACTGTTGCTGCCCTTTCATCGTGGATTGAGACGCAACTACGATACATACGAGACGTGATACAACCCCAGTTCAGAACATACCCCTCTCGCCCAAGAAAGATCAATAGGAACAAATTGTCGTATTTATGGCAACACCGCCGAACTAAAGCAATTAAAATCATATTGAACAATAGTGAGTACCCAGACGCACCTCCGTGCCCTGGAAATGTTCAGGAAGTACAGTCATATTACTTCAATAAATGTCAAGCCAGCGCCCCAATTTCTATTGACGTAGAACCCCCGCCTCCACCATGGACAGATTCTCTAGAATCATCAGAACCAAATAATCTCCCACCGTGTTCCCCATTTACAGAGGAGGAATTAGGAAAAGTTCTGCGTGACCTCCCTCTCCATAGATCTAGTGGCAGTGACGGTGTGACTTATGAAACATTAAAATCAATAAACTGGAAAGACACTCTCCTGCCGATTTTTAACACCTGTCTAACCAACAGACGCGTCCCCGAATCATGGAAGGGGGCATTAATCCACAGGATCCCAAAAAAGGATAACATACCGGACGATCCTAGCACCTGGAGAGACATTTCCTTACTACCAACCATCTTCAAAGTATTTATGAAATGCATACTGGCCCGCGTCCTTCCCTGGCTGGTTGAAGAAAACATCTTGTCAACTAAACAAAAAGCTTACATAGAAAGGCAGGGTATGAATGAACACGTGTTTTGTCTTAAGACTGGCATTGACGACTTTAAACACGAATCCACCAAATATTTTTCAGTGTTTTTGGATTTTCGAGATGCATTTGGGACTCTGCCTCATTGTATTATGTCGCGCGCTTTAGATGAAATACACCTTCCACTCACATACAAGGACATAATAAAAGACATCTACAGGGGCTCCTTCATACAGGTTATATGTGGAACAAAATTAACGGAACGAATTCCTCTGCGCCTGGGCATTAAAACTGGATGCCCATGGAGCGCAGTCAATTTCATTCTAGCAACCAACCAGTGGTTAGAGTGGATGACCCAGTGCGCTCCACCGAGCGTAATCTCCCCAAACCCAGTGCAAGCGTTTGCCGACGATGTACAAATATCTTCGCGCCAGGAAAATATCATACACTCAATGCTAATGAAGACGGACGCCTTCTTAGAATGGTCAGGCCTCCAGGCGAAAGAAACCAAATGCGCCGCCTTTTACGAACGGAGGAGTGGTGGTAACAGATGGTACCGGGCGAAATCGGACCAGCCACCACAGTTCAAAATAGGGGACAAACCAATAAGAGTGTATGAAAGGAAGGAAACGTACATGTACCTTGGACACCGTTTTAATGTAGCAGGGGAGTGGGATGAACAAGTGCGAGACATTATTTCGGAATACACCAAAAGACTGCAGAAAATTGATGAATCCCCCCTGCCACTTGTTATGAAATTAGAGGCCATTAGACAGATTGCCCTTGCGAAAGTACAACATCTTTTCGCAAATGTACACATTCCCCGTAACGTCCTGAGGGAACTGAACAACACAACTGTGGCGACAGTAAGGAGGTGGTTTGGCCTGAATAGCCACACCACCCGTGACTTCATCCACCATTCTGCGCGTGAGGGTGGACTAGGGGTACCAGACATTGAATGGACCTATATCGCGACTAGGCTGGCCCACTTAGTTCGAATGCTAAACAATGACGATCAAACCGTTCGAGAAATGGCCCGTGCGTCGCTGTTTCTCGACATGAAAAAGCGCAAAGTCCCCCAAGCCAAGGAAACAGAACCCAGTTTCCTTGGTTTTAGGAAGAAACCCAATGGAAAGCTGGACGTAAGAGCAGTCGGGTTTGGAGTTAGGTCAGATTGGCCAGACCTCAACGACTTGTGTAACTGGAGCGGAGTCAATTTACACTGGTCTCAGTCAGGACTGGTAGACGAGAACATTATTATTAGGAGTGCAACAATCACCGTCTGCGCAACATTTGGGGATGACAGAGAGCGCGCATTCCTTCCAGCATGCAATCGCGCGTCTCTGCTGTCAATCAAACACCAGCAGCGCAAAACGCGCTGGACTGGGCTCAAAATGCAGGGAAAATTAGCTTGTATTTCCTCAGCAGACCAGTCAATCTCCCACAGCATATTTAAAAACGCATCTATTGATGAGGACATCCAGACTTTTACAGCAAAGAGTAGACTGCAAGTGCTACCAACCCGATTCAACCTTTCAGTCTGGTACCCCAACTCATTCACCCCCTTCTGTATACACCATGGACAAACTCAAGTCATGGAATCCATGTCGCATGTACTGAATGGCTGCACATTCTACAAGAAGCTGTATATATCCAGGCATGACCGGATTATAGACCTTTTATTAGAAAAACTGCAATATGTTTGCCCCTCACCTGTAACAATGTATACAAACTGTGTTCTGAAATCCCAAATGTTTGCTCTAAACCAGAATCCAACTGCTTTTAATGGACTGAATGCAACTAAACCAGACATCACTATCATTGATGAGGACAATCGAACTGTTGATATAGTGGAAGTAGGATGTTGCTTTGACTCATATCTAGAAGAAACGTTTTGTGAGAAACTAATGAAGTATCAACCACTTGTGCAGGAAATCACTGTGATGGGCTACAAATGCCAATATATAGTGCTTGTATTTGGAAGTTTGGGCCACGTGCATAGACTGGCCACTAGGGGGCTAAGGATGCTAGGCTTCCCAAAAATGAATGCAAAAAGCTTGCTTAAATATTGTTCAATATCATCAATAATTGGTAGTCGACACATATGGAGAAGAAGGTGCTGTGTATATCCTTGAGACTTTTACCCCACGGACTATTGATCACTGTGGTGACACTTATCTAGTTCATGCCTGAGTATCTTTGCAACTGACAAATTTGTGTCTATGGAAACTCAATTTTGAATTGTGGGCACAAATAAAGAAGTAAACTGTGTGTGTGTGTGTGTGTGTGGTAAGTATGGAATAGCAGACGACGAGGTGTCCCGATATCAAGGGAAATAATGGACAAGGCGGAGCGTTCTAAACAGCCCGACGGCGCAGCCGAAGGGCTGTTCGCTTCGCCAAGTCCATTTTCCCTTGATATCGGGACACCTCGAAGGCCGCTATTCCGCTTATCACCCGGTTACCAGCATTTACGTATTAATTTATTAATTTAGTAATAAGTTGATCTAAGGCTTCGTGAGAAAGTAGATTCACCACTGCGCTTTGGTACGTTGCTATGGGCACCACTTCCTAATCTAGTGAGACGCCTCTATCGGAGACATAGCCTCAGGACGCGCGCAGAATGTTGGGGTGACTTGACAACCAAATGCGATTGAATTGACGACTGGGTTTTTGACTTGACAACGAGATGCAATAGAATTAGTAACGGGGTTTTGACTAGACAACCAGATGCGATAGAACTAACGACGCGGTCTTGACTAGACAACCAGATGCGATAGAACTAGTAACGGCACTTCGCCAGAAAGTTAAAAAAGAAGCAACTTGGCCCGCAGCCACGACCCAAATCGGCCTTCAAAACCACCTTCGCAATAATTATCTTTCCAATTATTTGAGTTCATGAGTTGCTGCCATTGATTATGGTTGCTACAAAAAGGATTGAGTTGTGTGTCCTACCTATTGTTAGGTGGATTCACCATTCAAATTTACGCTTTTGGGCTTTCATTCATGCCTGATGGGCAGTTATCTCTGAATAGAATCACATACATGTGTGGCCATGTGACATTAAAGTTCTCATCTCAACATCAACTAAATTTTCTGGGGGAGGGCCCTCACACTGCCAAACACAAATTGCCCACCCACCAACAGTACACCCTGCCAAAAATGTGTTGCCGTGCTTCTGCTGTGCACACACTATGTGCGTATATACATATCTTGGGGAAACTGGTGTGTATTGTATTATGTGCGTATATACAGTAGTTCTATAACGTGGGGAGACTGGTGTGTATTGTAGTGTCCATTATACCCGATTAGCAGGGTCAAGTTGAGTTGTTTGGGCGTTGGGGGGCCAAGACAGTGTCTGGTCCAGGGGGACATCATTTCTTAATCCCCCCTGGGTATCAGATACACATACTATGCACCTCAAGTATTTACTAAGAAATGCGGGTATCCATCTGTTGTGTCAGTTGTTATGTTACTTGTTGTGTGTTGTGTTGTGTTGTGTTGTGTTGTGTTGTGTTGTGTTGTGTTGTGTTGTGTTGTGTGGTGTGGTGTGGTGTGGTGTGGTGTGGTATGGTGTGGTGTGGTGTGGTGTGGTGTGTGTTGTGTTGTGTTGTGTTGTGTTGTGTTGTGTTATGTGTGTTGTCAGTGTTGGGAGTAACTCGTTACAAAAGTAACTAATTACTGTGGTGTGTGTTGTGTTTTGTTGTGTGTTGTGGTGTGTGTTGTGTTGTGTGGTGTGGTGTGGTGTGGTGTTGTGTTGTATTGTTTTGTGTATTGTGTTATGTGTGTTGTGTTGTGTTGTGTGTTGTGTTGTGTTGATTTTTCCAACACATAAGGGATCAATAGCGCAAAAACACTTTCAAAACAGTCAACGGTGTAACTCAACTGTGTTACGGTCAACAGTGCAGGGGAACAAGTCGGAGAAAAAAACAGAGCAGACAAACCCATCTCCCTAGAACACAAATTATTTTGTTTGTTTGTCTGTCAATATGGATATAAATTGGCAAAAACATACTCCTCCTCAACTGTCATCAGTGTTGCCAGATTGGGCTGGTTCCCGCCCAATTGGGCTGCTTAGGATGGCCGTGCGCGGGTAAAAATGGCATCTATCAGAAAAACCTGCCCACTGCCATATAAATCAATAGAATTTGGCAGGTTTTTAGGGCGGATTTTGAAAATTTTTTGGGCTGGAAATCATCAGCCTCATCTGGCAACCCTGACTGTCATACTTAATTGTAACACCATTGACGGTAACACCGTTGACATTTCAGCCATTTTTATGGTGTTGTGCTAACTGAGGACCTCAGAAGTTCCACCACAACACCTTAATCAATTCATGTATCTGTATGCTTTATCTGTGTTTTTCTACATGTGATTTCTAATTCAGATTCTTATGAATATGTTGATAACACAGTTGACAGGCAATTTTCCCGCTATGAGAACATGAAAAAGAATGGATTAAATTATGGAAGGATGGAGCTCAAAATTTACCAAAAAGTCTTCCCGTATCCTGCCAAAGAGGTTATGACATCACGTGATGTTATTCGTATGGCCTAAGACCAAACCATTACTGATTTATGGAGGAGGTTTCAGACCGTGACACGGTTAACACAGTTTTCATGGACACACACAAAATGGCAAATTTCATGTATAATGGAAAGGACAGTGGTCTTTCTGACAGTTTTGTCATATGGTGATGATTACTGTGAATCAACATTTGCAATCGTCTTGGGCAAAACAAGTTTCTTTACATGCTAATATGAAGACTGAATCTGACATTTGGAAAACAGGACGGCATGAAAACGCCCAAAACCAGTATTAAATATTCATTCTTGCTGAGGGAAATAATGCTTTGTCTACACTTTCTGTATTATATGAAAGATAAATGTTTTCTAATGTCCAAAACATCATTGGATGCAGTTAATAGTTAGTGGAATTGCCAAATAAAATCCACGGACTTAAAAGTGTAGGCGAATTAGAGAATCACTCATAAGACGTGGCTATTGAACTACAAAAGTTACCTCTTCAGGTCATCTAAAGACCAATGGGGTAGGCCTACCTAATGGTGCATTCCCCAGAGGTAGGAGCTTCCTAGTAGGCAACAAGAAGGCAGCTACCTCCCACTTGAAAGCGTTCCAACCAGCAAGTCAAACAAACTACAAACATGGAGGGACAAAAACTACATATCCACTTCTCAAAGATGTCAGCAATGTAAACAACATCATGCATTATTTTCATTTAGCCGCATTTCATCTTTGAAATACGCAATGTCAATATAACTACACCTTAGAAAAGTTAACAGGCTGTTTTGCAACCGTTAACCTGTCCGAATCAACTTTATTTGTCCATAGAATGGTGATGTGCAACATAAACTATTCCTAACACTGTGCGCTGCCATTGCTGTGATGACATCACGATAGTCAATGGGACGAATTCGGATTACTTCGATTTTGCCCTTGCTCGCGACTTGAACATTCCGCTTCAACAGGTGTTCCAATGCATTTCAGCAAGTAGGAGGTCAGAAACATCCCATCTCCCACCCTTGGGGAATGCACCATTAGTCACGACTAGGGATGGCACAAACCGCACCGAAAACCGAAACCGTACAATTCACACACATACCGAACCGAACCGTGCAATCCGTCGCAAACCGCAATTCATGTGCTGCCCAGAAAAATATGTAAAACAGGATTCTAGGAGTATCTTATCCAGTCTCTCTGATTAAAACATTATCTTATAAGACCAATCAGAGGATGACACAATTAAAATCACACCATTTTCAAATTATGAGCCTATACAATAAGCCTATTATAAGCCTATACATCACTTTTTAACTGCAGTTATATAAATATTGTTTAACCCTTATGTTGTGTTCGGGTCATTTTTGACCCGTTTTCAAGTTTTAGTGTGAAAAAAACACACTTTCCTTTATTTTCTTGGAATAAGGCTTCATCTAATCCTCAGTCACAATCATTGTAACACACAAAAAATATGTTTTATCATTTTAGTAAATTTTAAAGGTCCCCAAAAAAAAAAGTTACATCTGTGGTGTTCAGGGTCAAAATTGACCCGGCATAGATTTTTGGTTGTTTCTGAAAAGCTGTTGGTTGTCCTTTGTCTTCAGTTTGGTGATTTATGGTGAGGAAAATATATTTTTTGCCTGAATTTTTTTTTGCCAGCTTTTTCATATTCCAAATCCAATATGGCTGCCGGACAGTCCCATACACTACAATACGTCATATCTCCTGTTGTGAAAGGAGTACAGATGTATTTCTGGTGTCTACTCATATGTTTTCATGGTCAGGGAATCCATTTCTGCATTATATAATGAGATTTTTTGCACATTTGTTTGCAAAATACATTTTTGCTCATTATTTTTTCCAAAAAACGTATCAAAAATTCATAATGGCACCCAAACATGTAGAACTGGTCTTATACTTTCAATAAAGTTGATGTGGCAATGACATAATGGTCCATGTTCATGGCATAGGGGATTCAGATGAATAGTGTGACTTTTTTCATGTTAATTGATGTGTTCATTTCCAATATCTTTGCATTAGATTGGTGGAATAGCTGTGACTCTGACAGAATTGTTATTTTGCATATTTACCACACTAAAATCATATAAATATTGAAAAACACCTAGTCAACATATTTAAACATTGATTTTATGCACTGAAAAACTAATTTAGTTGACATTTGGTCTTTATCCTGCTATAAATCTCTTTGGGTTGGTTTGGACCTCAACACCACAAATGCCACTATTGATGATATTTTTCAATATTAGAGAAAAACCAATAAAATAAATTCGGGGGTTGTTGTACTCTCATATCAGCTGTAATACATGGACAACACAATCACTAATTGTATCACTTTAGGAGGTATTAATAGTGAATTTATGCAGATTTTGATAGTTTTGGTCATCAAAAACGATTTGCATAATGTAAGATAAAAGACCAGTAAAGTCAAAAAGATGAATACATAAAGTAATATTTCCATGGATATGAATACATACCAAGCTAGCCATGAGATGAAAAACAATATTTGATGATAACTAGTGTTTTTGGGTATTTTATGGCTGAGTTTTGTTATCACGGGTCAAAAATGACCCGAACAGCACAGGTGTATGCAGCTAACGAACACAACACAAGGGTTAATATTCCCAGTGCATCATTTATCATGAACAAAAAAAAGAACCGTAGAGAACCCAAAACCGTGACCTTGACACCGTGATATGAACCGAACCGTGAATTTTGTGAACAGTACCACCCCTAGTCACGACCTTCTACTTCCGAGCCGTGTGGCTGTAGCTCTCAAAATTTTGATTGGGAGTAAATGGAGCGAGTCAAGCTAAATCCTCATCACGTTTGGCATGTGCTCCGGATTTCACATAATATGATGGTTGTGAATTTTAAATGTTTGGATTTGCGTTGTAAGACCACTCATTTTCGGCATGCAAGAAAGGTTATTTTAGCTTTTGTGCAAAACTGTGTTAGACAACAATGTGCGCCTCGCATGTTTGACGTGAACTGAGGTACAGCCAACCCTACCACTGCCCCGCAGCTGAAGCTGTTGTGCAGTCCAAATAATTACATATTTTAGCGTGCACACAACTTAAAAATCGCTTGCCAAGTAAAGTTGACAAGCACACCATTGGTTATCATTAATTCTGAGGTACAGTATATGGTGGTTCCCAAGTGGTGGAACAGTCTCCCAGAGGCAGCAAGACTAAGCACCTCTCTTGCAGCCTTCAAGAAACAACTAAAGACATTCCTCTTTCGAGAGAATCTACTAGACTAATGATTGAACTGGCCTTGCCCCAGGGCAGAATCCTGACATTATGTTTAGTTTAGTTTAGTTTGTGAGTGTGTGTTTGTGTGTGTGTGTTCTCATTACTTCCTCTTTATAAAAAAAAACCTAACTAACCCCTCTTTGTAATTGCACTTGTTGTTCTGTATATCTCCTGTGCACTTTGTATTTGCTTGTGATGTTGGCTTGATTATGTCCTCTTCTGAAAGTCGCTTTGGTTATAAAGCGTCTGCCAAATGCAATGTAATGTAATGTAATGTAATGTGATCGACGGGGGAATGGGAGGTGGATCGGAAAATAGCTGTGATCACGCTATCACAGCCCAGTCATAAGTTTTGGCTCTCAAAGCCCCATGAACCGCCCAGAAGGGGTGGAGACTTAAGTGCCCCATAGGGTCATTGTCAGCCCCTTCCAGGGTGCTGGGACTGTGAAAGCCAAAACTTTTGACTGGACTGCTGCGATGGACTGATCAAAGCTATTTTCCGATCGACCTCACAATTCCCCCATCGGTCACACATATGCTGCACCTTAGAATTAATGATAACTAATGCTGTGATTGTCGACTTCACTTGTCATACGATTTTTGAATTGTGTGTCTGGAAAAATATGTAATTATTTGGACTACACAAGAGAAGTTGCATGTCAGACGTGCAGTCACTTCAGCTGCGGTGCAGCGGTAGGGCTGGCTGTGCATATTCAGCCTCGGTTCACGTCAAATAGCCTAGGGGAGACCGGGGAAAGATGAGCCACGATGTAAGATGAGCCACCCCCTTTTTCTCGAAAAAGGTGAATACATTTTAACATGTCACCACATTCTAAGGTGGTGGAAATCCTTTTCTAACACCTGTGAAAAAGTGAAGCATGTGCCAAATTTGGCAAGAGAGATATTTGTGAAAATGTGTTTTTTTGGACTTTAAGTGAATTCCATGTATATTCAAGACATGGATGATTTAGAGAAAACAAAAATAGAACAATTTCTGGTCTCATTATGTCTGAAATGTAACTTAATAACCTACTATATGAGTGTTATTTTAAGTCTTTTTGCACTTTTGTGATAATTTTATGAGCATTTATTTACATAATTTTGGAATTGGGGTAAGATGAGCCTTTCGAGAGGGGGTAAGATGAGCCGCTTATCCTAATGGGATGTATAATGGTTGAACACCATGTTATTATATTTCAGCATAACCAGATAATTTCTTTGATATCATACCCAGGTGAGTTGAGATGAATGACTTTATGCATGTTTCAGCCGATTCAAACAATAACATTAACTTTTTTCTACATTGCACTCTGCATTGTTCGCCATTGTAGGCCTATTCAAACAAAACTGTAAGGGCATAGTTCTGTTGCTTTAGTTGTTTTATTTCATAGATTCATCAGTTATATTTGTTATAATAAATAAAAGTTGTTTAGCTGAGATTTTTGCCTGGGGTCAATTTACGTACACGGGGTAAGACGAGCCACCTGAAAAAATATTTTTAAAAGGCAATATCATTTTAACCATGACAGTTTATCAATTAGTTTTTGCTCTAATAGTAACAGGACACTTTGAAATTTGTGTGCGAAAGCTGTGACAAAAAATGTAAAAATTGGCTCATCTTACCCCGGTCTCCCCGGGAGGTGCATGATTTGTGAATGATAATACTATGTCATTGAGAGAAAAAAAAATTGCACTCTAAAAGACCTGGGGCCTCATTTATCATCAGTTCATAGAATGTCTTCTAAAGTGTGTCTTACGAGTGAAATTTAGAATGTTCGCAAGTACAGAAAAATCGGGATTTATGAAACGTGCGTTGGCTGTTCCTACGCACACGTCTGCATGATAAATCCCACACCTTCCAAATCACTGTGCACGCGCGCATTCGGGGTAATTTGCATCCCGAAACGCCTCCAAGTAACCATATATGGTATTAAAATATATTCAAATGCCATGTGAATTCGAAGGCGCCACCCTGTTTGGACACACATGAACACACGCGGACACACGCGCCAGTCGAAGCGCTGGCGGGAAGTGTGGAGATAGAAACATTTCCGCAGCAGAAGTGGAGGTGCTTTCGACAGGAGGAGGACAGTGTTTCAAAATAAGTAAAAGAAGGAGACACACATGGACGAAAACACTGTAAAATAGCACACTGTCATAGGCTACTCCATTGTCATTCAAAGCAAACTGTACCTTGCACGGTCAATATTATTTGCAATTTCGTGTTTCTTCCACTCGCACGCATGGTCTGAGGTGTGCGTAGATTTAGGCACATTTCTACGTTCAAGTACATGTTCATAAATCCCATACTTTGCTCAGGAATGATCGCACGCACGCTTTACGCACAGATCTGTGCCTAAGAACGCTTGATAAATGAGGCCCCTGGAGTACAGTAACTTTAGAATGACCGAATAATTGTTACCTGTCGCTAACCTTTTATTAATTCCCCAAGTACATTTCCTTCTGGACACTTTGGTCCACATTGGTGTCAGTAGGCCTGTGCCAGAGAGGTGTTGTTTTTCACACACTGAACAGCTGTAGGCCTAAAGCAAATGAACAAGCAGAGGTGTGGGCGACAACGTAGATGCTCAGCACAGGTAGGCTACACTGAGTGAGATGTAAGTTGTAGTAGAGTAGAGTAGAGTAACTTTATTGATCCCCAGGGGGAAATTCAGGTATCCAGTCGCTTGCATAAACACAAACACACAAATGCCCACATGGACATTTCAAGACACAAATAACACAGGACTAGTCAGGGAGGGGAAAATAAAATAAATTAGTAAAGACAGTGTAGGGGTAATTGCAGCTATGCAATTGAGATTACATTAATGGGCTCGACGAATAACTCCTCATACCATGGGTAACCAAGATATGTAGGAACAATCGCGTTTTGGGAGATTTATCAATTATGACTTATGTAATAAGCTCGACTTATGTAATAAGTCACAATTAATCAATCAAAAATGTAAATAAATCAGTCTCATTAATAAATCAGTCTCATAAATAAATCAGTCTCATATGATTTGGATATTAATCTCAGTATTTCACAATGAATTGCAAAAGATCAAGACTAATAGGAGTACTTGTACACGTTGTGATTGGCAGTACAATGAAGCAGTCACCTTCAAAGGTATGAGACTTAAACCTAACTGTTCACTGTGACGGTCAACACAAGGGGCACAAAACTCAGTTGCAGGGCCAAAGTTCTAAGTAAGTTGATTCCGTACGTACACAATGCAATAACAGACAAAATGCAATAAAATCAAATGAATAACTTTTATTAACTACCAAGTAATCTAAATAAAGCATTACATTCAATGTCGGTTAAATGGAATAATACAAATATAAGGCGCAAATACTATAAAACAAGGAAAGAAAATAAAAGAAGAAAAGAGGGTAAAAGAGAGAGGGAGAAAGGCTTCTAGCCTGTGTTTGTGTGTGTGTGTGTGTGTTTGTTGTAGGTGGGGGGTGCGTGTGTGTCCCCTAGGGGACATGAAATGGCGGATCAAACGCGTGTGTGTGTTTGGTCAAGCCAAGCTAACATTGGGTACAGAAAGTTCAGGCAGAACAAAAGGCTATGGTAGCTAGTAGCTACCTAGTCTAAGGTAATAGCAGGTAGAGCTAGCTCTCCGGTGAGGCTAGGGGCCTGCAACGGTGTCTGGGATTTCTGTAATTAATGTACGCTATTCCGAATGGAAGAGAGAGAGAAAGAGAACCGAGACAGAGCAGGGAGTGAGAGACTGGTTGTCCAGAGCAATATCTGTAGTCGACTACAAATATGGCAACTCACATGTGTGGGGAAATATTGTCTAGGTATGGGAATGCACACAGAGCCGGCTAGCGTTAGCTAGCACGAGCTCAGAAAGTTTGCAGAGAGCACAGGACAATTAATGACTGTCTGGCGGACAGTACAGTGAGAAGGTTCTACTCAAATTGTACCGAGAGGCACGGGGTTGTCCTGGGGTTTCTACAAACGTGATTATTCTCGAGGGAGAGGGAGAGAGGAAAAGGGAGAGAGAGAGAGAGAGAGAAGCGGTGACTGTGTGTCAGTAGGAACAGCGTATGCTGTGGAGATTAGCAGCTGGCTAGCTAATCAAGGCAGGGCCGGTTGAGGCCGTGAACACAGTATCAAAATAATAAACACGCGCGCGCACAGATGTTTAGAAATTGCACGGTCGCATTCGAGAGGTTCACGGAGCGTTCCAAACATTTATATGCGTCCAAACAATGCTTGAAAACACTCCGATCGTTTCGAATGAGACGTAGCAACTAGTAAACAACCGGGAGAAAGTTAGTGATAGCAGGTTGCTAACTAAACAGAATGGGAATCAGACATGTATATGAAAATCAGCTAAGCTTACTTCAAAACACATCTAAACTTACAGTAGAGTAATATTGCCCAGATATGCCTACTGTGAAGGAGATGAAAAGGCTTCCAGCCTTTTCAGGAGAGAGAGAGTGGTTATCCTCAGTTGTGGACGAGAGTGGCCTGCAACGCTCGAAGTCTGCAGGGGTCCGAATGTCCGATTCTCGGTGTGTAGACGAGTGTCCAACAGCGCACGAAGTCTGCTCCAAACGTCCGCTCCAGCGAGACAGGAAGGGTTGGGAAAAGTTACACGCACAGTCCGGCCGTGCGATGCTTTAGGCGTGAAACAATTGATGCATCAAAGTTCCATAATGAATCCGGATGAAGTCTTTAGCAGGAACGTCCAGGCTACCGACTTGTTAATGGGCTACTGCCTTCCAACAGTAGAAACCAAAGACACTGTTGTCTCTGATTGAAACTTTGCAAAGAAAATGAACTTACAGCCGTGTAGGGATGAACTAAGCGTTATATTATCTGTATTCGGCCTAAATATCAGATAAAAGCTATGTTCAGAGTCTTTGTGCACAGTCTCTTGTACTGCACGGCAGCGCAGCATCCGTCCTGCTTGAGAGCGAACGGAAAAGAGAGACAGTATACTGTTTGTAGCATGGTTTTGTATATCTTACTGTAGATCACTGTAAGGGGCGTCCTTCAGTGGTACCTTGTAAACAGTCTTTTGGGCTCAGCGCCCTCTAGTGGAAAGGAGGAGAAGTGGCTGGGAGACCCTACATTCCCCCCTGGCCAACAGAGAGAATGGAGTGGTCCTCTGTGGGCCCGTGGTGTGTCCCTGCCACCGAGTCACAGTCCATTATAGTCCACAGGAAGTAGTCCAAAATGAGGGAGTCCGAAAGGTCCTTCTGGAAAAAGTCTTTGAGACAGAGTTCATGTAGGACAAAGTTCAAACAGTTCACAGTTCATACAGTTCACAGTGGCATCTGGGCAATGCGTAGGCATATGGGCAATGACTACTGGAACTATAGCTACCTAACTAAACTACATATGACATTTCACACAGCAAACCAAAATCAAAGAAAAATCAATGAAAGAGGAAAGGAAAAGAAAGGGTTAGTTAGCGTGTTAGCAAGCCTACCCTTAAGGAAAGGTTAATGGAGACTTGGTCTCCAGCAGAGTTGGACTCTGGTGCGGTCAAGGCTCTCAGGCACGCAGACCGTGTGGTCCAGTTTTGCAGTGTAGTGTCAGTGAAGTATTAGTATATACCTGTGAAGTGTGTAGTATCAGTATATGACAGTGTATGTGATCAGTGTGAACAGTGATAACCCAGTCGCTAATGAGAAGTCCTAGGGAGTTTTCAATGTCGTGGCTGTGTTATGCTGTTCGTGTGATATCAGAATCTCGGTTTGAGAGAGGTGTTGGTTAGCCAACGATCATCCATTCATGCTACTCTAATTTCTGTTTGTCCTTGGACAGTTAGACTGTACGCTCTCGATCAGGGACTGTGGGCAGTCCGCAGAGACGCGGTCTCTAATCAAAGGGTTTGACCCAGTGGATGTGTGCAGTAGAGGTGCACATGTCTAAGAAATGAGGTAGGGAGAAGGGATTGTCATCGTGAAAGGCTATGGGAGGAATCTAAACGTATGTGTACGTTGTCAGAGACCTACGCTGGAAAACCGACTTGATTCTGAAAAGGCTTGTCGCTCAATGTTGGTAAATTGAGAAGGATCCTATTCTTAGGGTTCGGATCGACAAACAAGGAAATAGCATTGCCAAGACTATAAGCCAGGTGAATCTACAATGAGCAAACATCAGTGTCGGTCATAGACCAAAGTATGTTGTCAACCATGCTACGGGTAACGAATACTAGGTATTTTAGTTCCACTAAGCGTGTTGAGAGGCTGTATTAGGTGTCTAATTGCCAGGGCATACTTCACTAAGTTTGTCATGAGGGCTAATATGTCTAAGGCTTGCAAGATGTGATTGACTAGCGTTGAACGCGTGTTAGCGGTGAGCGAGAGTTACATAGGTTGCATCGTAAATCGGAGTACGGGCGGTTTTGAAACTAGTTTCGGTTACCGAGGGTCAGGCGGAGTACTTATGATTTTAAGATCTATGTGCTAGTCTGGTCGGGCCATGCTTATGGCTCGAGGGCTCACCCCCCTTCCCCATGTGAGGGAGCGTGGGCTAGGCCCACCCCCCTGGGAAGGTTTGATCACACCAGTTGGAATTGAAGCCTTGGGCTTCTTGCCTGAAGGGGGAACATGGCATTGCTGCCAGCTCATCAGCTCATCAGTCAGCTCATCGGATGAGCTGTGGTGCCTAGGTCCACTATGTCTTTCCTCCTGAGGGAGGGGTAGACGATTGCTGTCTAGCCGAGCCTTGAGGACGGCTAGTTTAGCTTTCAGGGTGGATGATGCTAACTGGTAGCTGTCAAATGGGATTGACTCAATGCAACCGTGGTCGTTACACCTACGGTGCAGGGGTGAACTTGGTTCACTTGATTGAAAAGCAGTGGGCTGCTCTCTAGGGCGGAGCTCGGGCTCCCCCCTTGCCAGGCTTGGCTGAGCCAGGCGTTGTGAACGATGGCGATTTGGCATCGGGTGGTCCGATGGCTGTTGGGGAGAGGATGCCCTGAACAGGGCTTGGACGGCCTGGACGGCGCTCGTCTGACCTAGTTGGGACTCATTACACGAGGCTTCGTGTAAAAGGATGTCGAATGCAGCGGGGAAGTGGGAGTTACCAAATGGGCGTTGGCTAACTGACAGTTGTCTGTCTATGATGAAAGGGAGCAGCTTGTGCTGGTCCACGGAATCAACCTGCAACATCCGGAGGCTACTTGGTACATCGGCTGGGACAAAAGACCTGGTGTCCTCTGCTTGGATGGGCTCTTTGCTCAGATGGACCATGGGCCACAAGAGGGAGTCGTAATCTGGATTACGCTCTGAATGAATCTGCCTATCTGGCAGTGCGTTCATCGTTTTTGGGATTGGACAATAGACTGCTAACGATGTTTCACATGGTTGCAAGAACGTGGTGAAGCTTTGGGATCGGCTGCGATCCGGGTGGCGTGGACGTTAAAGTCTGGTGCCAAGACTACTGTTAAGCAGTCCAACAGCTCACGTGGCTGTTGTCCGGTGTCGTCCGCAGTCAGGCTGTCAGCTTGCGTAAGCTGAACTGGAACTTCCTGTTCGATGCCTGGGTGCGGTTCACCTAACGCTGAGTCTAACACGTGGGTCACAGGAACTGGATTGCTCGTCCGTGGGTCTACGACATGCACTGGCGTGTGTTCAGGCGTGTCCGTTTCAGCCATGACACTGCATTCGCTCTGAATCGTGTCTCGGGGTTCCGTGTGAACCAAGTGGGAAGGAGAAGTGGCCAAGAAATGTTCCGGAGAGTCGAAGTGGGATTCAGACGGCAGGAGTTCACCGATGGCTGGAAGGGTGAGCTCAAAGTCCTGGAACGTTGGGTTCAGCTGCAGGTCTGGTGGCTGACGGCAGGAGACCGTGGGGTCGAGACACGTCAGGGGTGGTGCCAGAAGGTAAGCTGAATGGTGGTGCGCTTTGAGTAGCATGTTCCCGAACACTGCTACCTCAAGCTCCATGATTGGCCTGAAAGGTTGAAGACTTAGTTGGTCTTCGGAGAGAGCCAACTCAAGAGGGAAGCTAGCTGGGCTAGCCAGAAGGGCCTTGTCAAAGTTGCTAGCAACATGACACGCCTGGGGAAGCTTTTGTCAGGGACGCGTTGCTTCAAGATCAACCTGAAATGGGTGTCGGACGGGATCGGTACGGGAACTGGTGTCCTGGATGTTCAGGGCTAGCTGGGCTCTCAGTCTGACCAAAGTGTCAGCTCCGATGACCGAGAGGTCAGGGAGGCCGGGAATGACACTTAAAGAGTGGAGAAACTCTCTCCTGCGGGTGGTTAGCGACGCGGTGTCAGTGCCTAGGGCTCTGATGGTCGTCTGTGGTTGCTGAGCTGAAAGAAGACGAAAATTCTTCTGTATAAAGGCAGGAAGAGGAAAGCCATGACACATGGTGTCGAAGAAAGTCTGGCTAATGGCTTGTTCCTTAGCCAAGAATGCTAGCAGGGTGCTAAGAGTGGAGGTGCTATTGCTAGCGACCTCGTTGGCTAGCGAAGAGTGGTACCTCGTGGGTACGACTGCACCCAAAGGGAACGATGGGAGCTCGGTGAGCGAATTGTGGTTGAGAAGGACGTCTTTTGGGTGTAGCTGAGTCGAAGAATGGAGCTCTCCTCGGGTTCTCAACGGTGAAGCTGGATCCGGGATGCTGGAGCTCACCTGGGAGCAGGATGCAGTAAGATCGAGGCCCTCTAGGAGCCGCCATACCTCAGTATGGGCAAGGGCGTTTGTGTTGGGCTCAACACAAAGAATTCGTTCCTGTTGGTGGGAAGTTGGGGTCAGTGTGGGCGCGGCCCACTGTGGACCCTGGCGCTGGTCTTGAGGAAGCGCTGGCCTATCGAATAGGACTTGTTTGGGCTCTAGTGTGCACTCGTCTTCTTGCTCAACCTCTGGTGAGTTCAAGACTGGGTGACACGGAGTAGCAGGAGTGCTAGGAGGAAGGGCCGTGGAAGCACTTAGTGTGTCTCCCCCCTCGCCCCATGCTATGGGGGTGGAGGTCAAAGAGAGGGTCGAAAGGCAGAGGTTGGGGAGCACGCAGGGTGTCCCTCCCTTCAAACCTTACTAGGGGGTCGATGTCCCAGAGGATAGAGCATGGCTTTATCTCGGCTGCATAGACCTCAGGCTGACTCTCCCTAGGGTAATCACTTGCAGTGGGTAAGCTGGACTCGGACTGAAGAGGAGTTAGCACTAGGGGAGTGTCTGGATGCGTTGCTTGAACCATCTCTGGTTCCTCACAAGCCTCTTGGGGGAGTGGCTCAACAGCGCCCCCCTGGTCAGCTTTTGCAGCTGCTTGGAGCTGGCTGACCAAAACAGGGTCTACCCTAACTGTAGTCTCGCCTGACAGTGGGGTTAGGACTGGGTGCTTAGCTTGAGCTGCTTCTGGCTCCTTGTAAGACTCTTGGGGGGACTCTCTGGCGCCCCCCAGATCAGCTTTTGCAGCTGCTTCGAGCATACTAGCAGAGGCTGGGATTTCCCTAACTGTTTTCCCTGACAGTGGGGAAGTGATTGGAGGCATTGACAGAACGGCCGCGGGCACGTCGCAAGGCTCCAGGGGGTGTGACTCAACAGCGCCCCCATTATTCTCAGGTCTTAGGGCTTCTCTAAGCTGACTGACATAGGAGGATAGGCTCTCCAAAACAATCGGGGGGAGGTTTCTAGTTAACACATTTCGCCTGTGTACCAGCTCTGCCCGACGGGCTAGAACTAAAGCTAGGAGGGCTAGCCAGTTCTCGGGGGTATTGTCTCCACTGTGATCAATTATTTCATTGGTTAACACCGTAATGGCTAGGTTGCAACTTCTCTCGTTGAAACTATTGACCTCCTCTCGCATGTCAGGGGGAAAGTCGACTAGGTCCGTGACAGAGTCAACGAGCTCCATGACTTGGGAGTAGTAAGGTGCCATTCTTGGTGGCTGACTAAACACTGGTTGCAGGTTTAGTCTAATGTGGGGTAAATAATTAATTCATTAGATTGGGCTAATCTAACTATTAAATAGTTACCCTGTGTGGTACTAGATATCTTGTCGCTAAGGGTACGGGTTGTTAATCAATTACGTATAGAATGTTATCCAACAATTAATCAACCTGAAAGTAATTAGTTACGCATGGGAAACTAATACTAACCATTAACTAATCTCGGTCAGAATGTTGTCTAATACGGTAACTCATTGGACCTCGGGTATCACCAGAGCGTTACAACCAAATAGTACTAATTGTCAATTAATTAGGTTAGAAATCAAACTTGAATTTAACTGAATTAATTCGAGTGTCTGACAATTCGCGCAAACGTAATTAATACTGGATCTTAATCAGCCTGATTAGAACTTAATCTAATTCAATTCCTAATTAATATGCAAGTACTAAGCAGTTATACAAGAATGAACACGTCATTAATCAATTATATCAAATATTAATTTACTGTGCTAATTAAATTAGCTTGAGCGCATTTGTTATTTGTACTGGGTAGCAAGATTTCAGTTATAAAATCTGGTTGACACACTGTGTTGTTTACTCACCGTCAGAATTCACCTGAATTACACATTGGCCTTTAATTGTATATTCTAAGCAGTTTGTGAATTATTACAAAATGTACGTTGGAATCATTCAACTACTTCCTCACACGGGGCACCAAAATATGTAGGGGTAATTGCAGCTATGCAATTGAGATTACATTAATGGGCTCGACGAATAACTCCTCATACCATGGGTAACCAAGATATGTAGGAACAATCGCGTTTTGGGAGATTTATCAATTATGACTTATGTAATAAGCTCGACTTATGTAATAAGTCACAATTAATCAATCAAAAATGTAAATAAATCAGTCTCATTAATAAATCAGTCTCATAAATAAATCAGTCTCATTTGATTTGGATATTAATCTCAGTATTTCACAATGAATTGCAAAAGATCAAGACTAATAGGAGTACTTGTACACGTTGTGATTGGCAGTACAATGAAGCAGTCACCTTCAAAGGTATGAGACTTAAACCTAACTGTTCACTGTGACGGTCAACACAAGGGGCACAAAACTCAGTTGCAGGGCCAAAGTTCTAAGTAAGTTGATTCCGTACGTACACAATGCAATAACAGACAAAATGCAATAAAATCAAATGAATAACTTTTATTAACTACCAAGTAATCTAAATAAAGCATTACATTCAATGTCGGTTAAATGGAATAATACAAATATAAGGCGCAAATACTATAAAACAAGGAAAGAAAATAAAAGAAGAAAAGAGGGTAAAAGAGAGGGAGAAAGGCTTCTAGCCTGTGTTTGTGTGTGTGTGTGTGTGTTTGTTGTAGGTGGGGGGTGCGTGTGTGTCCCCTAGGGGACATGAAATGGCGGATCAAACGCGTGTGTGTGTTTGGTCAAGCCAAGCTAACATTGGGTACAGAAAGTTCAGGCAGAACAAAAGGCTATGGTAGCTAGTAGCTACCTAGTCTAAGGTAATAGCAGGTAGAGCTAGCTCTCCGGTGAGGCTAGGGGCCTGCAACGGTGTCTGGGATTTCTGTAATTAATGTACGCTATTCCGAATGGAAGAGAGAGAGAAAGAGAACCGAGACAGAGCAGGGAGTGAGAGACTGGTTGTCCAGAGCAATATCTGTAGTCGACTACAAATATGGCAACTCACATGTGTGGGGAAATATTGTCTAGGTATGGGAATGCACACAGAGCCGGCTAGCGTTAGCTAGCACGAGCTCAGAAAGTTTGCAGAGAGCACAGGACAATTAATGACTGTCTGGCGGACAGTACAGTGAGAAGGTTCTACTGAAATTGTACCGAGAGGCACGGGGTTGTCCTGGGGTTTCTACAAACGTGATTATTCTCGAGGGAGAGGGGGAGAGGAAAAGGGAGAGAGAGAGAGAGAAGCGGTGACTGTGTGTCAGTAGGAACAGCGTATGCTGTGGAGATTAGCAGCTGGCTAGCTAATCAAGGCAGGGCCGGTTGAGGCCGTGAACACAGTATCAAAATAATAAACACGCGCGCGCACAGATGTTTAGAAATTGCACGGTCGCATTCGAGAGGTTCACGGAGCGTTCCAAACATTTATATGCGTCCAAACAATGCTTGAAAACACTCCGATCGTTTCGAATGAGACGTAGCAACTAGTAAACAACCGGGAGAAAGTTAGTGATAGCAGGTTGCTAACTAAACAGAATGGGAATCAGACATGTATATGAAAATCAGCTAAGCTTACTTCAAAACACATCTAAACTTACAGTAGAGTAATATTGCCCAGATATGCCTACTGTGAAGGAGATGAAAAGGCTTCCAGCCTTTTCAGGAGAGAGAGAGTGGTTATCCTCAGTTGTGGACGAGAGTGGCCTGCAACGCTAGCAGTCTGCAGGGGTCCGAATATCCGATTCTCGGTGTGTAGACGAGTGTCCAACAGCGCACGAAGTCTGCTCCAAACGTCCGCTCCAGCGAGACAGGAAGGGTTGGGAAAAGTTGCATGCACAGTCCGGACGTGCGATGCTTTAGTCGTGAAACAATTGATGCATCAAAGTTCCACAAATGAATCCGGATGAAGTCTTGAGCAGGAACGTCCAGGCTACCGACTTATTAATGGGCTACTGCCTTCCAACAGTACAAACCGAAGACACTGTTGTCTCTGATTAAACTTTGCAAAGGAAGTAAAATTACAGCTGTGCAGGGATGAACTAAGCGTTATATTATCTGTATTCAGCCTAAATATCAGATAAAAGCTACGTTCAGAGTCTTTGTGCACAGTCTCTTGTACTGCACGGCAGCGCAGCATCCGTCCTGCTTGAGAGCGAACGGAAAAAGAGAGCCAGAATACTGTTTGTAGCATGGTTTTGTATCTTACTGTAGCTCACTGTAAGGGGGCGTCCTTCAGTGGTACATTGTAAACAGTCTTTTGGGCTCAGCGCCCTCTAGTGGAAGGGAGGAGAAGTGGCTGGGAGACCCTACAATAATAAATGTAAAAAAGGTAATTGTGCAAAAAGACATTCTGTGAGTTGGGATAGATGCAGAAAAACATACTCTGTCAGTTAAGTTAGACAATCTTAACATGACCTGGAACAAGTGTTGATGGATAGGCCTACATCTGATATAGTATAGGCCTAGTCTGTAGAAGTAGGCAGTGTACAGAGTATGATAGGGGTTGGAAATTCTCACAATGTCACAGTAAAGTACAGGTAAGTGTATTAGGCAAACACACACACACACACACACACACACACACACACACACACACACACACACACACACACACACACACAGGTTTCTCGGTCTGGGCCAGCTCTCATCTCAGGCAGTCCAGTCCCCTATGATAATGTTCTCCTTAGGGACTGTTCGTTATTTATTTTTGGGGTCGCCGGAAGATGTCCACCTTTGATCGTCAAATTTTGCATGACCCTCCCCTAACGAGCTTCAAAACTTTGATGACCCTCCCCGCGACGCCGTCAAAAAAAATGCATGACCCTCCCCTATGGAGAAGTAGTAAATAGCCCTATTCTACCTTATTTTTTATTTTTTTGACAAACGTTGATTGACCAACGCTGCTGCTAGCTTACTGGATGTTATTGTAGGCGCCCTCTTGAAAACTATAGTAGTCTACTTCACGAACGGGGGGGCATTTCATACATTTATAATTTGATTTAGCTTATGATAACTTATGATAGCTCTTCGACACAACAGAACACAACGGGGTATGAATCTGTGATCAATTTTAGCTAAATGGAGAAGCGTTTCTGAGGATATGTTACATCAAAGCATACAAACAAGGTAGGAATGCTTTTTTCTAATAAATGTGCCAAACATTTTTGGATGACCCTCCCCTAGCCAGCTTAAAAGAAATTGATGACCCTCCCCTCAGCAATGAAAAAAATGACGTGACCCTCCCCTATTTTCTTCCGGTGACCCCGAAAATAAATAACGAACAGTCCCTTAGTGTCCTTCTGTGTGTAACACTGATAGTGCGATATTACACAGTTGAAACCATTTAATATGTTCTATTTAATACTACAAATTGTTGTAATACTGTAGTAGACCCACTTGTACTCAGTGTTCGAATTATCCACCGGGCTTCGGGGGGGTCGGACTTTTTGCCCAACCCCCCCCCCCCCCCAAAAAAAAAAAACAAACAAAAAACAGGCGAGATACTTTTTTTTCTTGGAGTGGTAATATACTGTACAAAATGTAATACAACAACAGAACTTTTATGTGACGTGATGTGCAAAACAACAACAGCAATATGCTATTTGCAAACTGCCTGCTAGAGCTCATCATATGAATCAAGTGACCACGTTTGCGGGAAGATCACAAAGCACCCGTCTCAGTAGCCTATTGGTGTTTCCAGATTGAGCTGTTTTGGATGAACATCTGCGAGTAAAAGTGGATATTGGACAGGGTTTTCATGTACATTTGTGGCCATAGAAATAGGCCTTAGTAGAAAATAGTTTAGACTGCCTTGGTTTAGATGTAATGCCAGTTTGAGCTGTTTGGAGTGGAAATCATCTGTCACTGGTAACACTGCCTATGTGCTGCGCGCAGTGAACTCTATTCGGCAACACCGTCAGGTTCAACAATCCAGAGCGAGCACGACACCGGAGAAAACTGATGCTCTGATTCAACCACCTAGTAGCCAACGTTTCTCTCATACACACGCGTTGCTGCAACAAAAACGTCTACAATTTACAGTTGGCAACAACAAGCACAGACGCACAACCAACTCACTCAATGCTGAACAAAAGAAAACCGAGCCAACTTCAAAACTGATGTGGCTTTCCAAAAGCAAACTAGCAACTAACATTATGTAGTGAGTGACCACGGAAACACAACCAAGAACTTCGTGTCAAACAGAAAAGTGAACCCAATGACATACAGAATCAAGCTGTAAATTATCAGAATTACAACTCCCAAATTCCACATAGAGCTAGCTTGTAATGTGTGCGCTGTTCTTGAGATTGAAGAGTGCTATCAGATGCTAGTAGCCTAGTCATGGAAAGTAGGCCTACTGCTAGATGCTACATGATGGCATCTAACACAGTCAAAATAATAATTACTCCTATATTTGTCACGGCGGACAAAATGTAAAAATCCAATTTTCCTACCTTTCTGCTGCTATCCATTTGCCTCGCTAGACAGCTTGCTTGCTATCCATTTGCCTCGCCAGACAGCTTGCTTGACACAGCTATCCTTCTTGGTTTGTGGAGTCTCACTATCCATTTGCGCCTTCTTACTTAGTAAAATTATAATATTCCAATTATGCTTTAAATACATGATGAGCCTCGTCCTTTATTTTCTGTCATCAAGTACGCTACGTGTAGATTATTAGAGCAGTCCACCTCTTTCACTGAGACCCCTTGTGCATGTTGACTTTGATGGAATTCTGATGTGGGCTATCGTTTTTTTTTCTCTCGTGGGGGAAAGGGAATTGGCGGTCACCTGTCTCGAGTGTTAGTAAGTTCAGTTCTTTAAAGTTGAAGTCATATTAGTTTCATGTATATTTCTTTCACAAATCACGGGGATCCTTCACCTTGACCCCCCTCGCTCGCAGCTGTAAAGGCCCATTTATACCCTACGGTAATTACGGAAACGGACGCTTTCACCCGGTTCCGGGGGTCGTTTCATCCGTCAGTTTGTCCGTTGGTCGAGTGCTTAGCAATCCGGTGACTACGGGTGAAACGGAGCAATACCAGAGGCGGCCGTGGGTGGCAGTATAGTGAAAAAGACACCAATTTACAAAACTCAACGAAGAAGAGAAGTATTTCACATCTAAAAACGATACAAATAGTAAATGAAATAACCTGTGAGTTTGTGAAAGGGTATATTTCCATTACCATGCTAGCCAAGCTAAAAACATGCCTCATTTGTTTACATTTGGGCTCGGAGGACGTTCGTTTTCCCAACAACAAACCTAAATGGCCAGCACGAAGCCTCCTGGATTTGTTTATACATCATTACACAAATCTTAAAGTTGTTTCAGTGTGTTATCTCCGTGAATCCAAGGTCTGGCTATTTTATTTGGGCTAAATAATTTGTAAAACGAACACAAATCTGCCACAGCAACTGTCCATTCATAGCCAACCGACTCTGCCCTCTAGAGGATTTATTACGTAACATCAATTTTACGGACGGAGGTATGAATGCAACTCGGTTGGCCCGGAAAGACGAATTTCGTCCGGTTCCGTAGGGTATAAATGGGCCTTAACACATGAGTTCACCGCGCACCAGAACCAACCCTGCCGAATGTTTTGACAACTCTCAAACTGCGAGGATGTGAAACGTCCGCTGGTGGTACAGTCCATTGAAGGGGTGTTCCAAAAACTCATGTTATTTTGTTATTCATAGTACACGTTCAAAATTACAAGTAACAAGACATTTTTAACATCTGATTTTTAACAATACCTCAATGTTTCCAGTACCCCCCAAAAGTGTAATTTAGTCCCATTTGGGGGGTATCAAGTCCCAATCGGGAGGGTCAAACCCCCCCGGTACCCCCCGTAATTCGAACACTGCCTGTACTCATACAACTCTGTTATACAAGTGGCAACAGCAGTCATCCAGAAGGCTACAGATCTGTGGCTACAGCGCTGTGAGTCTCCACCTGGTGGTTCGGCGACAGTACTGCACCCAGTGTTGCTGTTTTGGCGCTAGAATCCAATCTCTCTCCCGGTGGCCCGTGCTGTTACCGTAGCCACTGCACCACCAGGGCTCTACGCACTTCACCACCACAAGGGCCACAAGTTTATGCATAGCCATTTAGCCAGCTGGGATTTTAGACACTTTGCACTTCAGTGCCTTGCTGTGTGTGTAAACTCCGCAGATTGTTCCCCCTCATCTGGTCTTTATCCGCAGAAATAAGATGATGAGGTAAGTATTTCCGGTCCGCCATCTTGTCTTGTCCCCGTGTGTAGTGAGAAAGGGGTTTGTTTGGAATAACCGGGCAGCCTATTCCGTGTTTTACTTGTTAGTTTTCATTTTAAAAGATGTCGAAGCGACATCGCTTGGATCTAGGTGACGAGTATTCGTCAAATAAGAAAAGGACCTCGTCTGATGGGTGAGTAGATGGGAACGCTGTTTGGTGTTTGTGTCTGGAATCGGTCTGTCAGGACTGTGGAGCATGGTGGTGGCTAACTAAGTTAGCTAGCTAGCCATGACGGCGAATCGACTGAAACAGGTTTAACTACTGATATAATGGCCCAAGGCTAGTGCTCTCGTGTGCGATGATTTAACGTGTGTCCTGTAATATGGGCGGACACACGGTATTTCTGTGATGTGGATGGTGTACTGTGAAAATGTTTGCATGGGGCCGTGGGCTCGATTTGAATGAAATGGTCTCGTTAGCTAACTAGCCAGCTAGCACGTGGGGCTAGGGGGAATAGACTCGTAGCCTACATGATCATCCTTGCGCGGTGTGTTTCCAGACACTAAATCTACTTCGCTTATAAACTGTAACTCCGTTACTATCTATTGGATGTTTTCATGTAACTTTGTTATGGGTTTGCGTTCTACGTTCCTCAGTTGTTGGTTACATTGACCTGAATGCAGTTGATCTTCATTAACCTGCTAAGCTAAAGCTAGCTAGCCAGTGGTTTAGAGACGTATCGATGCGGTGTGCAGCCAGCTAGTTAGATATCCAATATATGGAAGTACGGCTACAGTCTTTTACAAACTGTCAACGATTCTGCACACTGTAGAGCGTAAATGGCGAGGTTGAAAGAGCCAGTGGCTGTAGTATTTGCTGCGTTCGTGTATGTGGTGTTTGCTAGCGTGGTGTGAGTGTGTGTGTTGTGGTATTCGGCTCAAGGTACCCGCACCGGCATCATGGGTGAATCCCAACTCGGCCCGTTATTGAGGCTAGCTAGCTAGCACACAAGCTAGACGTCAAGACGACGTGTGTGTGTGTGTGTGTGTGTGTGTGTGTGTGTGTGTGTGTGTGTGTGTGTGTGTGTGTGTGTGTGATTGGCTAACACAGACCAGACAATGTGTGTGCGTGTAACTAGCTAACACACACAGAGCAGACGTCAAGACAGCGCGCGTGGTGTCTGTGTGTAACCAGTTAACACACATCCGCGACCAGACGAACTAGAGCTGCGAACACATGCGGTGGAGTGTGTATGATAGTAGTGAGGTTTGTGTACACACGCGTGTGTATGTGTTATCGTAGTAGTGGCGTGTGTGTGTGTGTTTTGTGTAGTGTCTGTTGTTTGATCAGGGGTAGTTGCTGGGACACTTGGAGTTGGAGCAATCGGAGACTGTCAACTCGCACACACCGTCCAGTTACCCTACTGTCTTGGGGAGTTCTATTACATTACATTGCACTTAGCTGACGCTTTCATTTATTCAAAGCGACTTACAGTTAAGATTTTGTCAGAGTACTTGTTACAACCCCTGGAGCAGTGTGGGGTTAGGTGCATTGGTACAGGGTATTGGTTACAGTCCCTGGAGCAGTGTGGGGTTAGGTGCCTTGCTCAGGGGCACTTCAGCCATAGATGGAGATGAAGGGGGAGGTCAGGGGGATTCGAACCTGCAACCCCTAGATTGAAAGAACAACTCTCTACACACTAGGCCACAGTTTTATGTGTATGTTCCTCACATGTGCTTGAGGAGAGGGATGAGGGGAGGAGAGGAGAGGAGAGTAAAGGAGAGGACGGGAGAGGCGGGGAGAGGAGAGGAGAGGGGTGCACCAGCGTGTGTGTGTGTCTGTGTGTGTGTCTGCGTTTCTGTGTGTCCGTGTGCACTGTTCACTTCGTGTGAGTTCACTGCTGAGACGTTGTTGTTATTGTCTGAGTGTCACCCCCCCTCATCATGCCATCTCTAGTGCCCCCCCCTATGTCATCTCCAGTAGCCATCTCTAGTGGGCACCACCCCCCCCTCTCCCTCTCTCTCTCCTTTCTCCTCTCCTCTCCTCTCCAATCATTTCCACTCCTCTCCTCTCCCCTCCTCTCCTATCCTCTCTTCTCCCCTCTCTCCCCTCTCCTCTCGTCTCGTCTCCTATCCTCTCCTCTCCTCTCCTCTCCTCTTCTCTTCTCTTCTCTTCTCTTCTCTTCTCTTCTCTTCTCTTCTCTCCTCCTTTCTCATCCCCTCTCCTCTCCTCTCCTCTCCTCTCCTCTCCTCTCCTCTCCTCTCCTCATCCCTCTCTCCTCATCCCTCTCTCCTCATCCCTCTCTCCTCTCCTCCCCTCTCCTCTCCTCATTCTCCTCTCCTCTCCTCTCCTCCTCTCTCCTCTCCCCTCTCTCCTCTCCCCCTCTCTCTCCTCTGCCCTCCTCTCTTCTCTCCTCTCCCCTCTCCTCTCTCCTCTCCTCTCCTCTACTCTCCTCTTCTCATCCCTCCTCTCCTCTCCTCTCTCCTCTCCTCTCCTCTCCTCTCCTCTCCTCTCCTCTCGTCTCCTCTCCTCTCCTCTCCTCTCCTCTCCTCATCCCTCTCTCCTCATCTCCTCTTTACAGTAAAGACCAGAAGTGTGTGAGACAACCACTCTAAAAAGCGCCAGAGACACACACACTTGCACTCATCCCTCTTCTCTTCTCATCCTTCTCTCCTCCCCTCTCCTCACCTCATCCCTCTCTCCACTTCTCATTCCTCTCCTCTCTCCTCCCCTCTCCTCTCCTCTCCTCATCTCTCCTCTCCTCTTCTCATCCCCCTCTCCTCTCCTCTCCTCTTCTCTTCTCATCCCTCTCCTTTCCTCTCCTCTCCTCATCCCCCTCTCCTCTCCTCTCCTCCATTCCCTTCTCTCCTCCTCTCCTCTCCTCTCCTCCTCCTCTCCTCTCCTCATCCCTCTCTCCTCATCCCTCCCTCCTCATCCCTCTCCTCTCCTTTCTTCTCCTCTCCTCTCCTCTCCTCTCCTCTCCTCTCCTCACCTCTCCTCTCTTCTCCTCTTCTCCTCCCCCTCTCCTCTCCTCTTCTCCTCTCCTCATCCCTCTCTCCTCTCCTCTCCTCCTCTCTCCTCTCCTCTCCTCATCCCTCTCTCCTCTCCTCTCTCCTCTCCTCTCCTCTCCTCTCCTCTCCTCTCTCCTCATCCCTCTCTCCTCTCCTCTCCTCTTCTCATCCCTCTCCTCTCCTCTTCTGTCCTCCACAGTAAAGATCGTGACCGGGAGAGGGACGACCGTTCTAAGGAGCGTGAGCGAGATCGTGGCGATCGGGATCGAGACAGAGAGCGGGATCGAGAGCGCGGCGGGGGCGTAGGCCCGGGGGGCGTAGGGGGGGTGTTGCCCCCGGCGATGGGTCTGATGGGGGGCGTGGGGGGGTTGGGAGGGGGTCTCCTGCCCCCCCTTAAACAGACGGCCATGCAGCAACAGATCAACCCCTTCACAAACCTGCCACACACACAGGTGAGGAGAGAGATGAACAGTAATGAAATGTATTTTTAAAAATGTATTTATGTGTATTAATGTCATTCTTGGTTTTTAATGTCAAGAGAAATGTATTTGTTTCTGCCATGAAAAAGTAATTGTGTGTGTGTGTGCAGCTCGTGCAGAGATACTATGAGATCCTGAAGAAGCGTATTGGTTACAGTGACTTAACGTGTGTGTGTGTGTGTGTGTGTGTAGAGATACTATGAGATCCTGAGGAAGCGTATTCTTAACGTGTGTGTGTATGTGTGTGTGTGTGTGTGTGTGTGTAGAGATACTATGAGATCCTGAAGAAGCGTATTCTTAACGTGTGTGTGTGTGTATGTGTGTGTGTGTGTGTGTAGAGATACTATGAGATCCTCAAGAAGCGTCTGCAGCTGCCGGTGTGGGAGTATAAGGAGCGATTCTCAGACATCCTGACCAGGAACCAAACCTTCGTCCTGGTGGGAGAAACCGGCTCAGGGAAGACCACACAGGTACGGGGAGGGGTGCGGGGCTAGACAGGTACGAAGCGGGGTGGGTGGGTGCTCAGGGAATTCCACACAGGTATGGGGGGGGGACCACACAGGTATGGGAGGGGGGGGGGGGGGCGTGCACTAGACAGGACAGGTATGAAGCAGTGGGCGGGGGGGGGGGGGACCGGCTCAGGGAAGACCACACAGGTACCAAGCAGAGGGTGTGTAATAAGTGTGGGTGTGTATGTAGTGTGTGTGTGTGTGTGTGTGTGTGTGTATATATAATGTGTGTGTGTGTGTGTATATAATGTGTGTGTGTGTGTGTGTGGACACATGTGGCGTGGCATGTAATAAGTGTGTGTATATAATGTGTGTGTGTGTCCACTAGATTCCCCAGTGGTGTGTGGAGTCTGTGCGTTGCCTGGGGGGTCCCAAACGTGACGCAGCGTGTAATAAGTGTGTTTATATAATGTGTTTGTGTGTGTATATAATGTGTGTGTGTGTATATAATGTGTGTGTGTGTGTGTGTGTGTGTGTGTGTGTGTATATAATGTGTGTGTGTGTGTCCACTAGATTCCTCAGTGGTGTGTGGACTCTGTGCGTTGTCTGGGGGGTCCCAAGCGCGGCGTGGCTTGTAATAAGTGTGTGTATAATGTGTGTGTGTGTGTGTGTGTGTGTGTGTGTGTGTGTGTGTGCTGTAGATTCCTCAGTGGTGTGTGGACTCTGTGCGTTGCCTGGGGGGTCCTAAACGCGGCGTGTGTGTAAATAATGTGTGTGTGTGTGTGTGTGTGTGTGTCCACTAGATTCCTCAGTGGTGTGTGGACTCTGTGCGTTGCCTGGGGGGTCCTAAACGCGGCGTGGCGTGTACGCAGCCCAGAAGAGTGGCGGCCATGTCTGTAGCGCAGCGCGTCGCCGACGAGATGGACGTGATGCTCGGACAGGAAGTGGGGTACTCCATACGCTTTGAAGACTGCAGCTCCGCCAAGACCATCCTCAAGTAAGCACATTTGTAGTTCAATAGTCACGTCTTACAATGCGTTTCAATGGGAGAAAAGACTACACGCTAGGCTACCTGAAGAGGCAATTTTTGTAGTTCAATAGCCATGGTTTATAATGCGTTTCAATCGGAGAAAAGACTACACGCTAGGCTACCTCAAGTAAACACATTTGTAGTTCAATAGTCACGTCTTACAATGCGTTTCAATATGCGACCTTGCCTCCTCCACTTGCCTCCTCCACTTGCTTCTCGTCATGATGACATCACATCACTGACAACAGCATTATATTTCAATATCTTGCAAAAGCTCAATTGTAGAGTCTTCTTCTCATTTGCATTTGGGATGGTGAATGAAAAACAGTCCCTCAAAAGTTGTTGTGGCGGCTAGGCTGACAGCTGGGAAACTTTATCGTTTTCTCCATGGAGGAGGGGCCAGAAGGCGGGACGAGGAGACAAGCACAAGTAGATTAGGCAAGGTCGTATATTAAAACTCACTCAGTGCGTTTCAATGGGAGAAAAGACTACACGCTAGGCTGCCTGAAGAGGCCATTTTTGTAGTTCAATAGCCATGGTTTGCAATGCGTTTTAATGGGAGAAAAGACTACACGCTAGGCTACCTCAAGTAAGGAGATTTGTGGTTCAATAGTCAGTCCCACCAGGAAATCGCGGGCATTTTCTCAAAAAATCGCGGTCGGAATTGCCAGATGGTGCACGAGGATTTCCAGAAAATCGCGATAAAAGTTGCGGAGCTTCTTACTGTGTTGTTGCGATTTTGTTGCGGCATGAAGTGAAAGGTGCGATTTTTGTTGCGATTTTTAATGTGCTTCCCCACGCTTGAAAGTAAAGGACACTGCCACATTCCAGTCCTCTGGTGTTTTTATATTATTTCCATTTTTATATTATAATTTTGGTTCTTAGGCAAAGCAGGGAAGCTGCCTGGGCGAGTTTTTAGCCAGAATGTCGTCGTGAAAAGCTCCATCTTTTTCATGCTGCCATTACGACACCCTTCATTACAATGCTGTTTATGGCCGTTTGACTCTGTTTTAAATGTCATCACCGTTTCAAATTGTAAGCATACAAACTTCGTATCATGTCGATATCCATTCCTGACTTTAAAAAAAGTGGATACATAATTAACTATAAGTAGGCGGGCGGAATTGGGCATGTCCACCCAGAGCTGCGCGACAGAACCTGACTGAAATCCTGGTTAATGCTACACATAGCCTGCCTGTGTCGGCGTTTAATTTTCAAGCTTGTCAAAAGCAACACAAATAAAAGCAGAGAGAGGGGTCGCTTTCGAAAGAAGGCATAGCCTAGGTTTTTTTTTTTGTTCTGCCGTCCGGCTGATGATCATCATTCAATGTAACGAGGATGGAGTTCACAGATTTCCTTTTGTGAAGGGTGCTTGCTGAATAATGCTCAGAAATTATATTAATTTTGGTGCTCTTGTGAATATAAAAGACGACGACATTGTTATCTATAAAACACCACGTCGCCTGCAGAACCGAGGTCTCAGCTGTCAACGATGCTCATATGGGCTACACGTTTTGGCCGGTGATGAAAACAGTTATAAAGCCCTGCATGCACTTTCACTGGGACTTCTGGCGAGTCCATCGTTCTCTGGAATGTTTAACTTGACCCTCTGTAGCCTACTTGGAGATCCACCACCATTTTTCAGCAGAGGTAAAAGTGAAAGTGATGCAATGCTGCGCATGCCATTGAGTCCCAAACTGTTAGGCTTGACTTCTCAAAGGGCATGAAACGGTTTTGCAAATGCAATGCCCTTTGTTGTGTTCACTGATATATTGGTAAAAAATAGCCCACAACAAAACAGAATCGTTCCTCGACAGCACAGCAGCCAGCGTGAGTCAAGTGATTATAAGCATAACGTGATTGGGGACAACGACGGTGGGGACGAGAGCGCAAGCAATATTGCGTGCTGCTTATGACAAGTTCATTTACATAGGCTATTCACAAATATTTTCAGTTTTGTTCAGTTTCATATTAGGCCTACTGGTCTTTTGTAACGTTAAGTAGGCCTATTTAAAATGAGCTAATATTATTTACTGACTGATTGCAGTCATTTTTGTCGGACATTTTGTCCGGCCACATTTTATTTTGCCGGTCATTCATGCATGCAAACGGCCAATGTCCGGCCACAGCCGGCTAACGTGAACCCTGACCATAGCCCAATTTGCGCGAAAGAGATTACTATATCGGCCAGGCACGCACGCAGCATTCACAATGAAGGATGGAAATTACTGCTTTGTTGTGGACAAGGCATTTGCGCATCTCAATTCGGAGGGAAAATGTTGCCTTCTGTATGCGCACAAGTCAAACACCAAAGTGGTCCAGCAGGTGGACCGCTTTAGAAAAAAGAAAACACATCTTGTTGTAGGAGCCCTATAGGCCTACTTGGCGTAATGTAGCCTAGACGACTGTCATGAAGTGTTAATTAGGCTATATATCTATGTAGGCCTACCACATTTTAAAAATGTAGGCCTATTGGTTATGCCAGACTAGTAGTCATACATTTTCCCTCCTGTGACCATGCGAGCAGACGCGCAATGAGAACATGGCGTTTCCTACATTCGTATTTATTAGTTTTTTTTCCCCCTCACCGACAACTTGTAGGCCCACATGCATAGTAAAGTGCTGGGACTGATTGCTAGGTTACTTTTTTATTGTATTTTTTATTGTATTATCCTTTTTGAAAGGAAGTTTGTCGACGTCAGTGAAGTCAGCGCAACATGGATTGGTTCAAAGTGTTCAAAGTTGCGGGAAATCGCGGTGATTGGTTAAAGTTGCGCTCTCGTGCAGAATTCGCGGGAATTCATTGAAGTTGCGAAAAACGACGCGATCGCAACATCGCGATTTCCTGGGGGGACTGAATAGTCACGTCTTATAATGCGTTTCAATGGGAGAGAAGACCAATTTCTGAGCAGCATCTAG
>NC_085877.1:51937188-51956981 GCF_034702125.1 Engraulis encrasicolus
GGTGTGTGTGTGTGTGTGTGTGTGTGAGATTACTACATCAACATCCGCCGAGCCCTCGTCACAGGCTTCTTCATGCAGGTCTGTGTGTAGGTGTGTGTGTGTGTGTGTGTGTGAGATTACTACATCAACATCCGCCGAGCCCTCGTCACAGGCTTCTTCATGCAGGTCTGTGTGTAGGTGTGTGTGTGTGTAGGTGGCCCATCTTGAGCGTACGGGCCACCACTTGACTGTAAAGGATAACCAGGTGGTCCAGCTTCATCCGTCTACAGTTCTGGACCACAAGCCCGAGTGGGTCCTTTACAACGAGTTCGTGCTCACCACCAAGAACTACATCCGGACCTGCACAGACATCAAGCCAGAGTGGTGCGTACACACACACGCATGCGCACGCACACACTATCAAACACGCATGCACACACACACACACACACATAGGGGCCTATGAAATCTGTTTTAATTTTTCTCAAATTCCGTTTTATTTTTTCTCAAATTCCGTTTTTTCGGATTTATTTTTTGCCAAATCGGATTTTTTACATTTTTGAACTTATTTTCCCCTTTCACCCCCCAACAAAATTCCTTAGTTATTTAGTTCAAACTGGTGGGTGGACAGAGTCAACCACTCATGGTTGAATGGTAGGTAGAGAAAAGAAAAGTAAAATTACCTACTAGCTTTTTGTAATGTCAGCCCTCAAAAATATTCCAGGTAATAAGGTAGCTGAAATGTACATGCGCATATATTCTATTAAATACACGGGACGCACCCAACTAGAAGGCGAATTCACTTCTGGTACATTGAAGTTGGACTTGGGCTGCATCCGGTTTTCTCGAATAAGTTTGGCTATATTGCAACGTGCAGCTACATTAGAGACATTTTTGGTCACGTTATATGTAGGCATTAAATAAATAGCGTCGCAAAGTCCCTACCGTCTACCGTTTAACACAAACACATGTTTTACAAGACGGCCGTTTTCTTCTGATGATGACTTGACCCTTTTTCAAAGTTGCTGCTAACTTTTAGTCACTATGCTCCGTGGCCAACAAAGTTAACAAGACATGATCAAAGCATTGCCTGATCAGTTTTTATTTTACAGCGGTCACGTCTGTTGTAACAAACTCCCAACTCGTGCCTCGCGTCGGATGACTCCATTGTTTATTAAAGTGCAGTGGAGAGCCGCCCGTCTTTTCTGTGTCGCATCGCATTGTCTTGGTAACAGACGGTCAGGACAACGCGTTTATGCCTGACCTCACCTGTTCTTCTAGGCAAAATTTGAGTGCTGTTGAGTATTAAGATTTCTTCAATGCTCTGACGGCCAGTGTTAGGACGCGGGAGACAATCCAAAACACCGCTTGGGAGAGAGATGCGTTCACTGTCAACATGCGCTGACATGGATCATGGATCTGCATTGAACTTTTGTGCATCACCTCGCGTGGGCCAGATATGATATCGTGGCCATACTTTGTGTTTGAAATGTCTTTTAGACTGATAAATGATGACGAAAATAATGGATTTTTAATTTTATCATAAGAAATGAGCAAATTCCGTGCAATTCAGCGTTAATAACCAAATTCCGTTTTAATGTCCACATTCCGTGATTCCGTCCGTGTTTTCCGTATCGCGGAAATCATAGACCCCTACACACACACACACACACACACACACACACACACACACACACACACACACACACACACACACAGTATACACGCATGCGCGCGCCCGCGTATCTAGACCTGCACAGACATCAACATACACGCACGCGCAGAAACCAGAGTGGTACATGTAGAGTTTGTCCTCAACACTAAAATGTGCAAATGGACCTGCTGTGTGTGTGTGTGTGTGTGTGTGTGTGTGTGCGTGTGTGTGTGTGTTTGTGTGTATGTGTTGCTTCCTCCAAGCAGGTGGAGATTGCTCCACAGTACGACTCGTTCCCTAATATTCTGTCTCCTTTTCCTAGCCATGCTCTTGGAACAACAGCCAGGGTTCCCACGGGGTCTAAAAAAGTCTAAAATACAGGGTTCCCACTGGTGCTTGAATTCCTCGAAAATGCTTGAATTTCAATTAAGTGTTTTCAAGGTTGTGAAAAAGCTTGAATATTTGGTGAAGTCCTTGAAAATGCTTGAAATTTGTGTCAAGTCAAACTCAATGAACCAAATAATAGAAATAAATTGTTAAGGTACATAACGAATCTGAGGGAGTGAGATGTCAGATGGGATCTGCCATTCAACACCCAAAAATTGATTCGAATGCAGGAAATAGCATTTTAAAAACACCCATTTTTCCGGGGGAGGGTCCCCACACCCCCCTCCCACTGCGCTTCCTATGACCATCATTCTGACATGGGCAAACACAACCTATTTAAAGGTGGTAGAAAACTGAAGATTTGGTGCTTGAAAAGTGCTTGAATTTGTTCATGAAAGAGGGGTGGGAACCCTGAAAATAAAGTCTAAAATTCAGAAACTGTAATTTAAGGTCTAAAAAACAGCCAGATTTTCCATCCTAGGTCTAACATTTGTTTTACCCAGGTCTAAAAGACTGTTACCGCCATTCATTTCCGCAGAATTTGAAATATTGTAATTTACTGCAAGGCAAAGAAATAAGCCTACCAAAAAAAGACGTTCGCTTTCGGCTATGTGCGTTTGTCTGTGACAGAAGTGTAAAGAAGTGACAGGTTAACACTAACGGTAGCATTTTAGCCAATCAGAAGTAGAATGGGGCGGGTCTCCTGAAGAGCATTGAGCTCCGCATTGCCTGGCCTAGGCTACATGCAAAAAATAATTTGTGATCTCAGGATATCTCAAAAACAAATGGCTATGGGCAGAGGCATGTGCTGGCTTCTGGAAACCGTCTACTCTATGCATCTCGTGGCAAAAATGTTTCGTTGGTCGACAAGATCTCGCTTATAGCCGTTGGTGTCCAACCGGGAGAGACAAGACCGACTCAGAGGATTTCTTACTGTGACGTAATTATCACCAAATACACCAAATAGCCTAACGCCCATCCGTCATTTGAAAAAATCATGCACGCGAGACCTCTCCAGTGAAATACTTGTCTCTAGCTAGCTGCCTCTAGCAAAGCATAACTTGACTCGTTTCCCTTTTTGCTTCTCTTGACAACTGTTTCCATAGGTAAACGAAATTGGGCAAGGCAGGTGTAGCTGGTTTGTCGTGAAATTAGCTGTGTAACAATCGGGGTTATGCAATTGTTTATTCTGATTTGCATTAAAGCCATGCGCTACTTTTTTAATAGAAGTCGCTCGACTTCAAAGTGGCGCTTGTTTCCGTATGCATTTGGGACAGCGCCATTCTAGATGGAACAGTGCGCGCATCGCAACGAACACAAGATTTTCTGCCTCATTTCATTACTCTGCTCAGCTCCCTTCGTGCTTCATCTATTCCAGTGTACTAACAGTATTGCTCCAACGGCAACAATAAGTTTAACCTATTTGGCCAAATGGACCAGTATTCTCCTGCTTGTCTCTTTAGATTCAATCATTAGTGAGGAAACAAATCCCGACATCCAAGGGAATAGCAACTCTATTTCTCGCTGTCCCATTTACAGACAAGACCATACAATTTAAGTTTATGAATGGGCAACACGTGCTCTGGCACTACAGACCAGGATTTCCTCCCGCACCTTAGGCCCATGTTGAAGGCAGCCACCTTACAACAGATCTCACCTTCACTTCTCAAGTCCCCCGAAGTTTTTTTGTTGTTGTTGTCATATTTCATCTGAAACTGCATAACATTTAAAATGATGTCAAGGGCCCAATAGGTGACCTTATAGGTTCCCCAACCCTGATCTAATGTCATGTTGTATACACTGTGTGCAGAATTATTAGGCAAACATGTTTTTCACCATATTGTCAATTTTATGCATATTTCCCGCCACCAACCTTTATGAACATGAAAACCTATTGGATATAAGCATTCCAGATCATGCATATGTGTATAATAAGATGGAGTGTGATCAAAGGAGCCCAACACCCAATATCCGGTGTGCATAATTATTAGGCAACTTTGCTTTCTTCTGGGAAAATGGGTTACAAAATAGATCTAACAAACTCTGAAAAGTTTATAAACAATTTTGAAGTTTTCCAGAGGGATGTGGCTCTCTTGAAATTGGCAAGATGTTGGTCACGTTAGCACAGAAGTATCAAATGCACCGTTACAAGGTCATCAGTCTCACATGAAATGTCACTGCCAAAATTTGAGAAGAATTTAAGGTGAAACTACAAGAAAAGTATTACCCTGCAGTGCTATCATATTCCAGAATGCAAACTTACATCAGGTGTCCAGAATAACAGGTTGTTGAGCAGTCAGAGACATAGCAAAGGTAAGAAGGGATGACACCAGACAACCATTTAACAAGATAATTAAGTCAAGACTGGGTCAAGAAATACCATAGGACAGAATTTTCAAAGGTATTATGGACTGGTGAAAGTGACTATTGACAGACAGGGTGGATGAGCCCATAGCTGGATCTGTGAGGGAAAAGTTTGCAACTTTCAAGAAGACAATGGTATTTATGCAGTATTCTGCTGGCATTTGAGTAGAACTCAGGAACTCATCTGAGTGTGCACATTACCGATCTAGCCATGGGCTCATCGATCTGATCCATTAACAGTCACTTTCACAAGTTCATAAAACCATTGACAAAATTGTCTTAAGACCTTTCTTGACCCAGTGTTGACTTGCGTATCTTGTTGAGTGGTCTTCAGGTTTCAACCTGTTTTACCTTGGTCATGTCTTTGAGTGTCCAGGAGAACATTGTATTCAGCACTCAATGTAGGTTTCAGTTCTGGGATATAACAGCACTGCAGGATAATCATTTTTTGGCAGTTTGACCTTCAATTCTTCTCAATCCGGCAGTTACTTTGTGAGCACAATGCATGTGACACTGATGGCTTTGTAACGGTGCATTAGATGGATATGACAAATATCTGGGCAATTTCAAGACGGCCACATCCCTCTGGAAGACTTCAAAATTGTTTATAGACTTTTCAGAGTTTTTTAGATCTCTTTTGTGGCCTATTTTCCCAGGGGAAAACAATGTTGCCTAATAATTATACACACCTGATATAGGGTATTGGGCTCCTTCGATCACGCCATCTCTTAATATACAAATATGCATGACCTGGAATGCTTAAATCCAATAGGTGTTCATGTCCATAGAGGTTGGTGGCGGAAAATATGCATAAAATGGACAATATGGTCAAAAAACATGTTTGCCTAATAATTCTGCACACAGTGTAGGCTGTTTGATTTTCTGCTAATTTCCACATAGCCTATTTATCTTGCCATTACTTCTTCATTGCACTTCAGAGTGAATTTCTGCTGTTGGTCTTTTGTAGAAGATGCTCGGCCTACATTTGTTTTCATTCCTGAGCTGTCCATGCTAAAGGTGTTGAAGGAGCACTCCTGCCGATGTCAATGCTCAGTACTGCGAGATGGGCAACTTCCCTCAGTGCCAACATTAATGATTACTGTGTGTGTGTGTGTGTGTGTGTGTGTGTGTGTGTGTGTGTTCCAGGTTAGTGAAGATCGCTCCTCAATACTACGAGATGGGGAACTTCCCTCAGTGCGAAGCCAAGAGACAACTGGAGCGGATCGTCGCCAAACTGCAGACGAAAGAATACTCACAATACTGATCACACACACACACACACACACACACGCCTTCCGATACTCAGCAACACACATAGTACTTTGGAATGCACACACACACACACACACACACACACACACACACACACACACACACACACACACACACACACACACACACGTGCAAGCGCGCGCACACATACGGACTGTGGTCAGCAATGGATGTCTTGAGTTGTACGGAGCTCTGATGTCTTTCTTGAGTCTCGGAGCTCTAAATTGTACATCACACACACACACACACACACACACACACACACACACACACACACACACACACGGTCTCGGAGCTCTAGGTTGTATATTGCCTCCCCTGCTCTCTCTAGTTTAGTTTAGTTTAGTTGGCAGATCTTGTTTGTTTTTGTCGTTTTGTTAAATTTGATTATTTTTTATATCTGCTACACCCGCCCATCCCCCCACCCCTCTCTCCTCGTGGGCGTCGGCCTCTAGTTGGGTCTGTTGCCATGGGAACATGATGGTTGCCCGCGGTGACGAGCTTCATGAGCTTCTTGCCTGTCGGGCCTCGACATTCCTTCAAGACCTGCGGCCCCAAATACACACAACCCACTTCAGCTCAAACCACCCCCCCCCATCCCTAAACGTGTGGCCCAACCCCTCCTGCCCTCTCTCGCAAGCTCTCATACCCCTCCCCACGTCAACCAAACACCCCCCCCCCCCCACCCGATACCAACCCCCCCCTTCATATTCTGCGGTGTAGACTCTGGACTGGGGCCTAGATGATTACATAATAAAATAAATCTTCAAACCAACAAACTCTCTTTTGCAAATGCTGCATTTATTGCATTGTGTTACTGTAGTTGTGCTATAGTGTCTAGTGTTTACTGTATTAATGCCATAGCTGTTATTTCTTGAGCTAATGTGTATACCAAGAGCGACCTGCGCTATGAGAGTGGCAGTAGTCATTCTGTCTCTTATGGAGGGTGTACGAATAAAGAAGCCAAAGCGAACTCGCCAGGAGGGAAGCAACCGGAGCGAATTTCAGCGAGTCAAGCTAATATTATGGTAATGAGCTATGACGCGGTCTTCGGATGTCCCAGGCCGATTCGCCAGAGCTGTTGTGTGATTAGCTAAATCAAACATGTCAATCACTACGTTTACATGATGTGTTAAATTCCGAATGAATAATTCAGACTTACAGTTGAGGACGATATTATTAGCCCCCCTCCTGAAATTAGACATATCTCTTCATTTATCATTGAGAATGATCATTATTAATAAATGTGTGTTATTCTGGAAACAAATACACCATGGAGATAGTATCCAATAAGTTAAATTTGGACTTTTCCATTTTCACAATGAGTTTAAACAAAAAAGTGTAAAAATGGCAAGGACAAAATTATTAGCCCCCTTATCATTAATAGTCAATACAGTGCCATTTATGAACAAAAATTGACACCAGGCACTTTGATTAGTTGTTAACTATGTAGGCACATGTCCTACCAGGGATTTTGGCCCATTTTTTTCATCGCAAATAGTTAAGCTGGTCCAAATTGCATGGATGTTGAGGATGGACATTCATTTTCAGCACTCTTCAAATACTATCTAAAGGATTGAGGTCTGAACCACTCCATGACCATGGTTTTAGTATCCTTGAAGAACATTTGAACTATTTTGGATGAAAGTTTTGGGTTATTATCTTATTGAAAGATCCAGTGAAGATCTTAGCTCCCTCTATGAGCATATTTTTGCAAGGTCACTTTCCACATTCTATCATAATTTTCAGTTTTTATGGTGCCGTACACCCAAACAAGGTTTCCTGTGGCTGAGGCTGCCACAGAATGATGCATCCACCACCATGTTTAATTGTGGAAACCATCTTATAACGATTCAAGGCCTATCCCTTTCTTCACCTGACAGAAGCAGAATTCATGCATCAAAGCAGGTGCAATTGAATATCATCAGATGAAAGCAGAGACATTCAAAACTCATTTTTGACTTTCAAATGTTCACAGGCAAAGCTCAATAACACTCTGATATGCACTGCCTTTAGTAAAGGGGTTCTTCTGTGATGATGGCCCCAAAGCCCAATATGATGACAAGCCCTAACAACTGTCTTTCTTGGGGGGAAAAAAACTCCTGGTGAGGCCAGGTCAATAACAATCATCTAGGCAGGTGTCCAATGCTTCTTTGGTCTAATGAGGCTAAGCAGTTTCCACAGTTACACAAGTTTAGTCTGTTATTCAGCCTCAGACACAGGGAGTCTGGGTCTGAATCTGGATTGCTGGGTCTTCCAACAACATTGTAACCCAAAGCATACATTTAGATTAGTTCAGAGGTTCTTCAAGGACACTAAAACCATGATATTGGAATCACCCGCTCATAGTCCAGTCCTCAATCCCACTGAGAGTCTGTGGTTAATGTCTATGCTCAGCATCCATGCGATTTGGACCAGCTAGAACACTTTGCAGTGAAGAAATGGACCAAAATCCCTAGTGGGGCATGTGCCAACCTAGGTAGCAACTTATCAGACCCTGTTGTCAGTTTTGGTTCATAAATAGCGCCATATTGACTATTAATGATCAGGGGGCTAATAATTTTGTCCTTGTTATTTTTGCCCTTTTTCGTTTAAACTCATCGTAACAATAGAAAAATCCAAATTCAACTCATTGAACATTATCTCCATCAGTGTATTTGTTTCCAGAATAACAGAAACGGTTAATAATGGTCATTCTTACTGAGAAATCAAGAGAAATGTCTAATTTCAGGAGGGGGGCTAATAATATCGTCCTCAACTGTAAATGGTTCCATCGAGTTCACTTTGATCCTTCCTTTAATTCCGACTTAAGAGGTGTTTACATGACGTTTTCAAAGCGGAATCAAGCTTTATTCGGAATTAGTCAGTTATTCCAGAATGAAATGTCTCATGTAAACGTAGCCAATGTCACGAATTTGAATTCATGGCGAAACTTCAGTGACCTCATCTACTCGGGTAAGTAGCGTAGGTTGTTAACGCATCGATCGATTAAAGTCGATTAAGCGAGTAATCCTTTGCATCCCTAGTAGGTAGCGTAGGTTATTGCTGGTGTACGCACAGCTTTTAACCTTTTCTCTCCTGATCTCTCACTCTAGGGTTGGGAATCCTAAAGCCATAATGTGTAAAATATGGATTGGGGATATACTCCCATCTATCGGGTCGGGCATCTTAATCATCAGAGCGATGTGATTCGCATCTCGATACACACACTGCAAAAAATGCCCTTCTCAAAACAAGAAAAAAAAATTTTTGCTGGTGCACACGGCTTTGAGCAGAGAAAATGGATCTTTAAAGATATCTCTGGACATCATACAAATAATGTTTTTAGCAAAAAAATAGGGTAAATACAGAGGCTATGCTTTTGTAGACATGCAGTTGGGATTATTTTGTGACAGGCTAGTATCACATCTGAAGAACTTATCTACAATTGATCCAAATTAGAACAATTTAATAGATGTTGGCAATGGTGTTACTAAAACCAGAAGGGGGAAATTAAGTCCTTACCATCGGAGAACACGTCTCCAACAAGTATGATGTGCCTTTTGGAGTTGCTCAGGGTAGTTGCTTGGGCCCTCTCCTCTTCTCTCTCTATATGTTGCCCCTGGGCTCCATCATCAGAGAGCACAATGTTGATTTTCATAGCTATGCTGATGACACTCAACTATATATCTCTGTCGAGCCTAGCCAAACCAATGCCATTCATGCCTTGACTAAATGCATGTCTGCCATCACAGATTGGATGAACAGTAACTTCCTAAAATTAAATGAAGATAAAACTGAAGTGTTGCTCATTGGAAAAACGTGCAAAACTCCACTCAAGCCTAGGTGACCTAAGCATGCACATTAAAGATAAGGTTACTAGCCTAGGTGTGGTCATAGACTCGGATTTGAGCTTTGAGCCTCACATCAACAAGATAACAAAATCTGCTTTTTTCCATCTTAGAAATGTCAACAAAGTGCGCGGCTTGGCCCCCTGACAAGACGCTGAGAAACTTATTCATGCCTTTGTCACCAGTATGATAGACTACTGCAATGCTCTCTTCTCTGGTCTCCCAAAAAAATTAATTGACAAATTGCAACTCATTCAAAATTCTGCGGCAAGAATCCTAACAAGAACCAGAATGAGAGAGCACATCTCTCCTGTCTTGGCAGACCTGCACTGGTTACCTGTCTCACCCTCGTGGGCCCATATTTTCAGAAATGTAAAAAACTAAAAGGAGGGTGTGGGGCCAACCAGGAGATGCTGCTATGCCAGATGGCCAGGCCGGCCCTGTCTCTACTAGTACTGTATGTATGAGTGCTAATAGATGTATCCCTTATGTGCTGCACTAATAGCTAATAGATGTATCCCTTATGACCTGCACTAATAGCTCTCCCTCTGGCCGCAGCATTGAGGCAAAAAAAAAGATCACTCAGAGGTGGGCGTTCTTTCTCTCAAAAGAAATCTGCTGAGTGCTTCTTCATTAATTTATTTTTCAACTTTGAAGTTATTCATGACTTCATTCAAGTTCAGCACCTTGCTTGGGTCTATTTGAAGTGTTGTGTTTTTCTGTTAGAGGGTCTTGAGCGCACTTCCTGCTTTATTCTTAACGGAATTAAATTCCAACATATCTTGCCAAGAACTCGGTGCACAGGTTTCAAACCGTCACCGTGGCGACATACACTTGTAGTTAAATTTCCACCACATCGGCAAAATGTCTATCCTTGGATAAAATTGGTGACTAATCAGTCCCACCAGGAAATCGCGGGCATTTTCTAAAAAAATCGCGGTCGGAATTGCCAGATGGTGCACGAGGATTTCCAGAAAATCGCGATAAAAGTTGCGGAGCTTCTTACTGTGTTGTTGCGATTTTGTTGCGGCATGAAGTGAAAGGTGCGATTTTTGTTGCGATTTTTAATGTGTTTCCCCACGCTTGAAGGGGCACTGCCACATTCCAGTCCTCTGGTGTTTTTATATTATTTACATTTTTATATTATAATTTAGGTCCTTAAGCAAAGCAGGGAAGCGGCCAGGGCGAGTTTTTAGCCAGAATGCCGTGAAGAGTTCCATCTCTTTCATGCTGCCATTACGACACCCTTCATTACAATGCTGTTTATAGCCGTTTGACTCTGTTTTAAATGTCATCACCGTTTCAAATTGTAAGCATACAAACTTCGTATCATGTCGATATCCATTCCTGACTTAAAACAGTGGATACATAATTAACTATAAGTAGGCGGGCGGAATTGGGCATGTCCACCCAGTTGAAGAGGGTAGGCTACGTGGTGACAGGAACTCTTGTGACTGAAATCCTGGTTAATGTGAGTCGTCTGCTACACATAGCCTGCCTGTGTCGGCGTTTAATTTTCAAGCTTGTCAAAAGCAACACAAATAAAAGCAGAGGGAGGGGTCGCTTTCGCTGTTCTCCCGCGCCGTCAGCCGGCTTTAAATTAACGGCTGATGATCATCATTCAATGTACCGAGGATGGAGTTCACAGATTTCCTGTTGTGAAGGGTGCTTGCTGAATAATGTTCAGAAATTATATTAATTTTGGTGCTCTTGTGAATATAAAAGACGACGAGATTGTTATCTAGGCTATAAAACACCACGTCGCCTGCAGAACGGAGGTCTCAGCTGTCAATCAATACCGTCAATCGCACAAGGAAGAGAGAAGGAGAGGGAGAGACAGAAAGTAGTTTTCCAACTTACTCCCACAGCTTTCCAACGTGTCTGCTCTGGTTTTATTCATGTTCAGTGTTTCTTGCCCGTTTGACCGCGCCAGGTTAAACGAAAGTGATTTGACGACACGGTCACCAAGTGCTCGTATTCACAATGAAGGATGGAAATAACTCCTTTGTTGTGGACAAGGCATTTGCGCATCTCAATTCGGAGGGAAAATGTTGCCTTCTGTATGCGCACAAGTCAAACACCAAAGTGGTCCAGCAGGTGGACCGCTTTAGAAAAAAGAAAACATCTTGTTGTAGGAGCCCTATACTTGGCGTAATGTAGGCCTAGACGACTGTCATGAAGTGTTAATTATATATTTATGTAGGCCTAGCACATTTTAAAAATGTAGGCCTATTGGTTATGCCAGACTAGTCATACATTTTCCCTCCTGTGACCATGCGAGCAGACGCGCAATGAGAACATGGCGTTTCCTACATTCATATTAGTTTTTTCCCCCTCACCGACAACTTTGTACATGCATAGTAAAGTGCTGGGACTGATTGCTAGGTTACTTTTTTATTGTATTTTTTATTGTATTATCCTTTTTGAAAGGAAGTTTGTCGACGTCAGTGAAGTCAGGAGCGCAACATGGATTGGTTCAAAGTGTTCAAAGTTGCGGGAAATCGCGGTGATTGGTTAAAGTTGCGCTCTCGCGCAGAATTCGCGGGAATTCATTGAAGTTGCGAAAAACGACGCGATCGCAACATCGCGATTTCCTGGGGGGACTGACTAATAGGCCTACATATTGTCGGTTGATATTTTTTGACATATTTCCAGGGCTCTAAATTAACTTTTTCCACTGGTGGATATTTTTTCTTACCAGCCAAACAGAAGTTCAACTAACCATTTTTTTTAATCTCGCCAAAATAAACTATGCGTTATGTTTTTTTTAGGGGTGGGCAAACATGAAAATCTTTAATCGCATTAACTCAATGACTTTCTGTGATAAGTCATGATTAATCGCATAGCGCGCGAAACCCAAAAATAACAATAATAATAATAAATAAATAAAATAAAAAGTAAATTAAATAAAAATATTTTATAAATTAATAAAATAAAATAATTAATAATAGTAGGCTATAATATGCCTATCCAATGCCTACTAATGAAACAAATGATTGCATACAATGTTACACTAGGGCTATTTAAGATTGTAGGCTACTGAAACTGATATATTAGAAATTAGAAACTCAAATTATGATGGTCTACATGGGCCTACAATTAAAAAAAAAACTTGTCACTTCAAAAAACAGGCAACAGACAGGCGTGCGTCTGTGAGATATGTCCCGCCTTCTCTCACTGTCAAAGACTCCCACCCTCTCTCTTATCTGTCGCTATTATTTAAGGTGTTTCAGCGACTAGAAACTAATTGACTGTCCGTTGGCATTGACAGCAATTACATCTTTCAAAACAATAACGTTGACATGACTAACACTATCTTAAATGCTGACAAGGTTGCCGATGTCGCGAAATCATTGCCTACCATGTGGATGCAGTCTACTATGCATGCGCAGCGCCATGTAGAAACCAAAACGTTGCGTGAGGAATGTAGGTTAATATCTCGCGGTCCGCTTTTTGATCAGGGCTTTAGTAAGTCTGTGTGGCGTTATTGACAGCTGATAGAAGGCCAGCATTACAGTAGACTACCTTTTCATGCTGACCGTACAATAGACTAACCTTGCGAGCTGCAAAGGCGAGCCACATGCTGCTCGAGAGTTGCGCAAGGAGGACTGTAGAGCTGTGTACCAAAAATGTCCATTCAGAAGTTGACGTCCTTCTGTAGGCTATGCCTGTTTTGTTTTGCCTACTTCTCTAGACATTCTTCTTCTCTGTCAGCACTCTGGAAGCAGCAATAAGTGAGCAGACGCTTTTAAAATAAAAGCCACGAACGACGGTCATAAAAAGGCAAAAAAAAAAAGCCACGAAAAAACCTGCTGCGTTATAGCGTTAACAAAATTGTCGGGCGATATTGACCTCAATAGTTAACGCACCATTAACGCGTTAACGTTGCCCAGCCCTAGTTTTTTTAATTATTTTTTTATTCAACTATTTCCACAACACAGATAAAGGATATAGGCCTACTATTATATATGATGTAGCCTACATGCTATATACTTTTTAAAAATATTTTTTAACTTCTGTTTCATTTTTATTACCCAATCCATTTCATTAGTTTTTCCTCCATTTCCATTGATAACAGTGAATCACATCATGTGCCATATGCCAGACCTTTAACATAGCACTACCATATACAGCCAACACCACAAACCCTCACTCAAACCAAGCCTACAATACATAACACACCTCACACAAACAGACCATGCCATCCACATACTGCAAATATCATGGACCATGCACAGAGGAGAGGAGAGGAGAGAGCACAACACACACGTGCGCACGCACACGTTGTGCACTAAAGTGTATGATGTCTTAGGTGTTTATGTAGCCTACAGAGGTAGCCTGCTAGACACCTTAAATTCCTCTAGGAGCTCCATGCGCAACGAAATGACAAGTAGCGATTACGCCATGTCACGGAAATGTTTGCTTTCTTTTTTACTTCCATAGCATCTGTAGTTTTTTGTTAATGTTTTTTTTTTCACACACTCGCACGTCCAAGCAAAGTCTGCCCTTCTTTCCGATGGAGTGGGCCTTACGAATCGGCAACTCCATGCAATTTCGCCGGGAATTAGAAAATGTCAGACTACTTCTGACTGACAGCTACGCTCATAAATTGACAGGCATCTCTCCTCATCTGTCCTTGTCACATTCGCTACCCCATTTAACGTCTGTATTAGGCTACTGTTACTGTTACTATTAGCCTACGTGCATTCACAGACCCAGAACCTTTGCCGTAACCACTACCACATTTTTTATCACCCGTACAAAACATACAACGCAGAAGTAACCCGCACTAGTCCTAATATAGAAACTGTGCGAGCCGCGTGACTCTTTTAAAATCTCTCTGCTCTTCAAACAAGCAGTGGCTCTGGTGCGCACTGTGATACAGTTAGCCAATAAGAGCGAGGCTACGTTGCTGTGATTAAATGACTAACCAATGGTTGTAGGCTACACCATGACGCAGGCCGGTGTCCTTGGGTCCATGTAGGAAACCTTGCCGTCTTTGGATTCATTACAGAAGCAGCGGTTTATAATTTATTCCAGTCGGGTGCTACCAGTCAAATTGGCGCGTAGATAATTTTCTCTACTAGCCAAAATGAATATTCACCCGCATTTGGCGGGTTGGCGCGTGTTAGAGAGCCCTCCATATTTCAATGCAGCAAACACCCTTTCCCTCTTCCTAACGTGAAAAAGGCTCTCCTTCTGTTGACATGCACATGCTCTCTGTTGACAGTCCGTTAGTGATATCATATTTATGATTAATGATGTGCAGTTTTTATTATTAATGATATATTTATGTGATTAGAAAGTATTATTTCGGGCCTTGCCGTTGCCAACCGGAAGGGCACTTGTCTACCATGCGGCAGGTACGACACCACTGATCTAAAGGGGGTCTGGTTGCCTATGTTTGTCTGTGTACCGTAGGATATTTAACATTTTAAGGCCTCATTGGTCCCATAATTTTAGTGGCACTGACTGGAGAGGTAAATGTTGCGGGGTCAGCAAGACGTCATGGGCAAGTCATGTGATCCGAGATCCAATTTCCGATACCGCCAGCTGAGTGGACAGAGTAAATTACTAGCTCTCCATCAGCATGGCACTATTGTGAATAACTACCTCTCTCCCCCGTACTCCTCCATGACAGAGTGAATTGCTATCTCTCTCCCCCGTACTCCTCCATGACTGAGACACCATCAGCATGGTAGGCCTACTGCGTTCTCCATCAGCATGGTAGGCCTACTGCGTTCTCCATCAGCATGGTAGGCCTACTGCGTTCTCCCCTCTGGTGCTTGTTAGGCTGCTCCCCAACACAGGAGAGGCATTGGACACGTTTACATGATGGGCTTTAATTCTAAATTAATCCCAATCAAAAGGAGAAGAATCACCACACACTGGTGGACTGATTTTCTTTTTTTTTATTGTTATTTCAGTTCACTTTGCCATTCACATATCTCCCACAGGTGAAATAGGTGATTAACAGGGTCACATGACCTTACCAAGATACCATGTCAGAAAATATCAACATTTCTAATACATGTTCAATTACTAAGCCTCGTTTAATTAGAATACATTTGTCTCATATTTCCTCATATATTTCCATACTAATAAAAAGTCATACAGTCTGCATCAGATCTCAATCACATCATTTATCAGACAGGCTTCAAATAGGCCTAATCTTCTCAGAGCAAGTTTCTCTTCAATGGAACAAGTTTCACTCTGTGCAAATGTACATTGCTGGAGCTGTTTAATTAGATTACCCGCTCCTGGGTTAGGTCGCACCCATTCTAGACAATTAATGAATTCTTTTATGTAATTTTTAGCCTGAGTGTGGGTGAGTTAAGACTTCTGTGTGAACGGTATAATCAACACTATGCACATTTCCCGCATCTGTAATTTCCTCGTAATCCTTGGTGTATGGCATCCTTTATACACACATTATTTGTCAACGTCAAACATAAAAGTAATCCAGGAAGATGAATATACAGTTTAGTAGAATTTACAGTAAGTCCACATACCAAAGTCAAAATCTGATTATATAGTGTTACACGGGCAAATGCGAAAAAAGGATGAATACAGCTTAGGCCCTCGGTACGTCTGCTGCGAGCTGTAAATTATGTGCGACACCGCGAGCAACCGACTGCACATGCTTGCTTTAAAATCAGAAGCCCAACACACAAAATACTGGCGGTATCATCCAGGGGGCAGAGAGATCAGCATTGCAATCCGGAAATCGGGAACACAGACTGTAAGGAAAACAAAATAAAAAGGACTCCCCGGGCAAGATGACAATACTGCTACTGCTCCTACATTTGCACTCTTCTTTTTCAAATTGCAATGGGGAAATATGAGCGCAAATGTTCGGACAAGCTCAATGATATACTCTTAAAAGTTGCCACCATCATCGTTTTCACCAGAAGCACTCATGTGGAACTGTGCAGTCTTTCTCACTGTTAAGTCAAACTAGGTTTGTATGTTGATATTAGTCACTGGGAAATGTACGAGGTAAAAGAAAAAGAGAAAAAATGGGTGGTGTTTAACTGCGCACGTTGTGAGCTAATTAGTGAGAAGCGAGTCGGCTGATCAGCGTCAGCTGTTCTCGTTTGAACTGATTCAGTTCGCCCGGCAAAGCCGAGTGCAGGTGTTTAATTAGAGTGTGCAGCTCAGTTTCGGATGAGAATACTGAGAGCCACACGCACAGATTCTGTGCCTGACCATTTGAAATCTACTGTGCAAACGTGACGCTGGGAGACTGGAGAGGCAGCCGGTAAGCGCTCTTTATTTATCCAATGTTAAGCAAGCTGTCTTATGGCACATCGACTTGCGGGCAGCATGTTTGATGTTTGCTATAGCGTTTGTACCAAGATTGGGGAAACTTTCACAGTAGTTATGGGTGGTGGTCGCTGAAACTGAAAGCTGTAAGGAATGGGCACATTAATTCTTTGACACTACAGTATGGCAGTTGTAGCGCAACCACTGTAGGTGATTTAAAACGGCGCTTTCCATTTGCCGTGCGCTCTTGATAACTTTTGTAGTGGGGTGGCTCATGGTCAATTTTATTTCTCGGAAATTAAATGTCATTTTACCTGTTTAGGTTACTGGTTGTACATTTTCTTAGCTTAACATGGTTATTTATTTGGTTTCTAGTACTGTAATATTATAAAGATATTATTGTTTCATAACTATTTATCTCAAGCATGTTTGCACATTCAGTATTGTATTTGCACAAGAGCATTGCAATTTGCACATGACCTTCCTGATGTCTAATTACTGTTCCTGTTTACTTCCTGTGTTATCTTAGGTTTTTTACCTAAGGGGCTGACTAGGAGACAACTGTTGCAATTATCCACTGGCTACCAACTAATGCAATACAATGGATCTGTGCCTTGAACTTTAATAAACAGAAAAAAAGGAAAGCCAACAAAAGGAAAACTGTTGTCCTGTCAACTCTTTTGAGTGAATTCCAGTTCTTCAACCTCCACCAGATGTCACACTCTTTTAAAGTTGGGGAAATTGCACAGCTAAAAACTTAAACCCAAACAAAACCAGGGGAAACTTGACACTCACGATCGACCTCAGCGAGTTTTAAGATATTGCACGTAACGCACACGTTTGGCTGCCGTGTCTAATGCGCACAAAATTGACATGAAATACGTATGTTAACGCGCTCATGCACGAATTGTGCCCGCACACGTGTGTCCTGCAGCAACCATACCGAGGGCCTTACACATCAATTGCCAATATGTGATGATTAATACGTATATTATTATATATTATTATACTCATACATACACATGGGCCAACATGATCAGGAACAATGCACTCAGCTTACACGAGTCACAGATATTGAATAATCATAAACTGTATATTGTTGCATATTAGGTATGCTGACAATTTAGTAAAGGGCCACATATCAAAGTCTGAATGTGAACTGTATATGGCCAGAATAATCTGGAAAAATTAAAGCAGATTACACATTATTTACAAATCCGGGGTGATTTTAAACTATACAGGTATTGCATAACAGTAGGCTGACAAGATTATAAAAGTTGCCACATCAAATGTGTTCACCTCAAGGGACAACTGTTTATTATTCTACATTATTAATATATGTTTCCAAGATAATTGCAGAACACCCCCCCCCCCTCACACACACACACATTCAATATATACGTAACTGGGACAAAATACCCCCAGCAGACACACACACCGTTGGCTTCCCTGTTTATGATACCATGTTCATATTCCCAAAAACATCATCACGCATCAAATGGCCATTCTATGCAACTATACCATGCAATCACTTAAGTAAAGTCCTGTTGAGATGTGGACACACAGTGCTAATGGGGAGTGTGTGTGTGTGTGTGTGTGTGTGTGTGTGTGTGTGTGTGTGTGTGTGTGTGTGTGTGTGTGTGTGTGTGTGTGTGTGTGTGAGAGAGAGAGAGAGAGAGAGAGAGAGAGAGAGAGAGGGCGGTGTGTGTGTGTGTGAGTGTGTGTCTGGTAGCGTGTGTCTGGAAAGGGCAGCCTCTGCAGCAGCTCTGCTCCAGTCAGCCTGATGATGATTCAACCAATCAGAATATCCTGTGGAGGAAATATAACAGGTGACATCATCATCATCATCATCATCATCTGTGTGTACTTCCTCCAATAGGATTCCTCAATACTGACACGTGTTGACATGTGGAGCTGCTCTGCTCCAATCACACTAAAGGGTCTTTATAGATTATACAGATACATTGTAGTCAAATAATCATTGACATGAAAATGATGGGGTGTAATTCCGTTACATTGTTTCAATATTTTTCATTATTGTTTATAAAGCACATTGATTTAACTTGTTGTGTTTGAAATGTGCTATATAAAGAGAGTTGCCTCACTTTGTGCGTGTGTGTGCGTGTGTACCTTGGTCTTGTGATGTGAAGGTGGTGGTGAACTTGAGGGGCAGCTGTGTGTGTGTGTGTGTGTGTGTGTGTGTGTGTGTGTGTGTGTGTGTGTGTGTGTGTGTGTGTGTGTGTGTGTGTGTGTGTGTGTGTGTGTGTGTGTGTACCTTGGTCTTGTGATATGAATGTGGTGGTGACCAGAGAGAGAGATACACCTCGTACTGTATTGTTCCGTCACCATCTGATTCTGCACATGATGTCATAATGGGTTTACTCACACTACTGTCTGTAGTTTGTAGTTTGGATCTTCCTTCAGAGCAGAGAGCTGCTGCACTGCTGAGGCTCCTAGATTATTAAAACTCAGATCCAGACATGTCAGGTGTGCTGAGGGGTTTGATCTCAGTGCTGAAGCCAGTGCAGCACCGCCCTCTGCTGTTATACTGCAGTTGCGAAGCCTGGAGAGAGAGTAGAGATGGAGATATGGTAAGTAATAGAAACACACACACACACACACACACACACACACACACACACACACACACACACACACACACACACACACACACACACACACACACAAAGCATGGACACACACACACACACACACACACACACACACACACACACAAAGCATGGACACACACACACACACAAATCATGGACACACACACACAAAGCATGGACACACACACACACACACACACACACACACACAAAGCATGGACACACACACACACACACACACACAGACACACAAAGCATGAACCCACAAAGCATGAACCCACAAAGCATGGACACACACACACACACAAACACACACACACACACACACATTCACAAAGCATGAACACACAAAGCATGGGCACACACACACACACACACACACAGCAGGGACACACACATATGTGTACACACACATCAGCTCTACACACA
>NC_085877.1:51957081-51959581 GCF_034702125.1 Engraulis encrasicolus
TTTTATTTGTCAACGTCAAACATAAAAGTAATCCAGGAAGATGAATATACAGTTTAGTAGAATTTACAGTAAGTCCACATACCAAAGTCAAAATCTGATTATATAGTGTTACACGGGCAAATGCGAAAAAAGGATGAATACAGCTTAGGCCCTCGGTACGTCTGCTGCGAGGCGAGCTGTAAATTATGAACGACACCGTGAGCAATCGACTGCACATGCTTGCTTTAAAATCAGAAGCCCAACACACAAAATACTGGCGGTATCATCCAGGGGTCAGAGAGATCAGCATTGCAATCCGGAAATCGGGAACATAGACTGTAAGGAAAACAAAATAAAAAGGACTCCCCGGGCAAGATGACAATACTGCTACTGCTCCTACATTTGCACTCTTCTTTTTCAAATTGCAATGGGGAAATATGAGCGCAAATGTTCGGACAAGCTCAATGATATACTCTTAAAAGTTGCCACCATCATCGTTTTCACCAGAAGCACTCACGTGGAACTGTGCAGTCTTTCTCACGATCGACCTCAGCGAGTTTTAAGATATTGCACGTAACGCACACGTTTGGCTGCCGTGTCTAATGCGCACAAAATTGACATGAAATACGTATGTTAACGCTAGTGGTGTGGATAGGCACTGCCCTCACGATCCGATTCGATCACGATTCGGGAGGTAGTAGATCCGATTCGATTCGATTCTATTAGATCCAATCCGATTCGATTCAATTCTACAATGCATTGCAATGCATTACATTTCTACTGAACGCAAAGCAAATGTTCAGCCATGATGAGGAAATACAAGTAGTCAGATACTGAGCAACAATTTATTGGCTGTTTTCTGTATCAGTCTGTATTGGATGTTTTGAAGTGTTTTTATTTAATTTAACATTCATTTGCTCTCGAAATATCCATGGAAGTAATTGAAACTTAAAAAAATTGCCGGATTGATTCTGGAACTTGCCGGATCTGGATCTGGATCGTCCATGCCCCGGATCGATTCGGATCGCCGAATCGATCATTGTTGACACCACTAGTTAACGCGCTCATGCACGAATTGTGCCCGCACACGTGTGTCCTGCAGCAACCATACCGAGGGCCTTACACATCAATTGCCAATATGTGATGATTAATACGTATATTATTATATATTATTATACTCATACATACACATGGGCCAACATGATCAGGAACAATGCACTCAGCTTACACGAGTCACAGATATTGAATAATCGTAAACCGTATATTGTTGCATCATCACGCATCAAATGGTCATTCTATGCAACTATACCATGCAATCACTTAGGTAAAGTTGAGATGTGGACACACAGTGCTAATGGGGGAGTGTGTGTGTGTGTGTGTGTGTGTGTGTGTGTGTGTGTGTGTGTGTGTGTGTGTGTGTGTGTGTGTGTGTGTGTGTGTGTGTGTGTGTGAGTGTGTGTCTGGTAGCGTGTGTCTGGAAAGGGCAGCCTCTGCAGCAGCTCTGCTCCAGTCAGCCTGATGATGATTCAACCAATCAGAATAATATCCCTATCCTGTGGAGGAAATGTAACAGGTGACATCATCATCATCATCATCATCATCATCCTCATCATCTGTGTGCTTCCTCCAATAGGATTCCTCAATACTGACACGTGTTGACATGTGGAGCTGCTCTTCTCCAATCAGACTAAAGGGTCTTTATAGATTATACAGATACATTGTAGTCAAATAATCATTGACAAATGATGGGGTGTAATTCTGTTACATTGTTTCAATATTTTTCATTATTGTTTAGCACATTGAGTTTAATTGTTGTGTATGAAATGTGCTATATAGAGAGAGTTGCCTCACTTTGTGTGTGTGTGTGTGTGTGTGTGTGTGTGTGTGTGTGTGTGTGTGTGTGTGTGTGTGTGTGTGTGTGTGTGTGTGTGTGTGTGTGTGTGTGTGTGTGTGTACCTTGGTCTTGTGATATGAATGTGGTGGTGACCAGAGAGAGATACATCTCGTACTGTATTGTTCCGTCACCATCTGATTCTGCACATGATGTCATAATGGGTTTACTCACAGTAGTGTCCGTAGTTTGTAGTTTGGATCTCTCTCCAGAGCATAGAGCTGCTGCACTGCTGAGGCTCCTAGTTTATTACCAAGCAGACCCAGACCTGTCAGGTGTGATGAGGGGTTTGATTTCAGGGCTGAAGCCAAGGCAGCACCGCCCTCTGCTGTTATACTGCAGCCATCAAGCCTGGAGAGAGAGAGTAGAGATGGAGATATGGTAAGTAATAGAAACACACACACACACACACACACACACACACACACACACACACACACACACACACACACACACACACACACACACACACACACACATACACGAGCATGAACACACACACACACACACACACACACACACACACACACACACACAAAGCATGGACACACACACACACACACTTACACACAGACAGACAAAGCATGGACAAAAAAAGCATGGACACACACACACACACACAAAGCATGA
>NC_085877.1:51967081-52032081 GCF_034702125.1 Engraulis encrasicolus
TGTGAGACAAAAGCAAAGCCAAAACCCGTTCTTAACCCACGACATCATTGAAGATAGTCAAGATAGCCACAGTCAAAACGTTAGTCCAACTGCAGCCCGTGGGGCAGACGTGAACTATTCTGATTCTCACGCAACATGGTCAGACATCCCCACTACTCATGATAAAGTTTGCACGCCTGTACATCCGAGCACACCTGTAAATTCCAACCATCCACGGCTGTCACAGTTAAAAAACGAAGCTATCACCAGCACCCCAGCCGTGCCACCACACTATCAGACTAATAGCAATGCCACAGCTGCTTTTGACCCATGTTACTCCTCTATTTATTGAGTTGCACTGGTTACCGATCGCCGCCCGGATCAAGCACAAGGCATTGACCCTTGCCTACAAAACCATCACAGGAACGGCCCCAGCTTATCTGAAGGACCTACTAACGCCTTATGTTACTGGAAGAGAACTGCGCTCATCCAGCACAAGCCGCCTGGCTCTGCCATCCAGTCGCTCTAGGTACTCCCAGTCAAGATTGTTCTCAGTTGTGGTACCCAAGTGGTGGAACAGTCTCCCAGAGGCAGCAAGACTAAGCACATCTCTTGCAGCCTTCAAGAAACAACTAAAGACATTCCTCTTTCGAGAGAATCTACTAGACTAATGCTTGAACTGGCCTTGCCCCAGGGCAGACTCCTGACATGATGTTTAGTTTAGTTTAGTTTAGTTTGTGTGTGTGTGTTTGTGTGTGTGTGTACTCGTTATTTACTCTTTATGATAAAAAAAAAAAACTAACCCTCTTTGCAACTGCACTTGTTGTTCTGTATATCTCCTGTGCACTTTGTATTTGCTTGTGATGTTGGCTTGATTATGTCCTCTTTTGAAAGTCGCTTTGGTTATAAAGCGTCTGCCAAATGCAATGTAATGTAATGTAATGTATGATGAACCATGCAAAAACAGAAATAAGACACAAGGCAGGAGGAGTGTACACTATGACTTCAATTCGGATAGCGAGGAGGAAAGCAGCACTAAGAGAGAGAGAATCCCTGTCCTAAAGCCAGGCCAGTTTGATGGCTCAAGTTCATGAAGAGAGTTTTTGCATAGGTTTGGGAGCTGTGCTAAAGCTAACCACTGGTCAGCAGACACAATGACTGTCCAATCGAGATTCTGTGTAGGTGCTGCAGGTGCTGTTGTGCCCAAAAATCCACGATCATCTCGATGGGACTACAAACCTTCTATCTACCAAGAGAAATATCCGCCATTCTACTGGTCGCAGTTTACCTCGCTCCTAGCAATACCACCAGCGCCAGAAGCGAGGCACTGAACGAGCTGCATCGGGGAATCAGTGAACAACAAGATGCACACCCAGATGCCTTCACAGTGGTCATGGGAGATTTCAACCACGGAAATCTCAAAACAGTTCTTCCAAAATTTCACCAACATGTTAACTTTCCAACAAGAGGACAAAACACCCTGGACTTTGTTTATACCCCAAAACAAGGAGCATACAAGGCAAAGCCCATCCCCCACATCGGCCTATCAGACCACCTAACGATTCTGCTACTGCCAGCCTACAGACAAAAGGTAAAACTCACCAAACCAGCTCTGAAGGAGGTGAGAAAATGGCCAGAAGGAGCCGTGTCACGACTACAAGACTGCTTTGAAACCACAGATTGGGACATGTTCAAAACAGCTGCCACCCACAGCAACCACATTGACATTGAGGAGTACACAGACACCGTGACCTCCTACATCACAAAATGCATTGATGATGTTACAGAAATAAAACGCATCACCACCAGGGCCAACCAGAAGCCATGGTTCACAGGAGACGTTCACAGACTGCTGAGGGCCAGAGACAAAGCCTTCAGAGCAGGAGACGTAGCTGGCCTAAAAGCAGCAAGAGCAAACCTGTCCCAGGGCATCAGGAAAGCAAAAAAGGAATACTCGGACAAAATAACAACACACTTCAAAGACAGCAGAGATGCACAGAGCCTGTGGCAGGGCATACAGGCCATCACGGACTATAAGCCCGCACCACGAAGCTGTGACAACAACACCTCTCTGCTAAACGACCTGAACAGTTTCTTTGCCCGTTTTGAAGCACAAAATGACACTCATCCACAGAAAACTCCCCCTCCCCCCATGATCAACCCCTGTACCTGTCCTCTGCCAGTGTGAAGAGGACACTGGCCACCATCAACCCACACAAAGCAGCTGGCCCAGACAACATACCTGGCCGAGTGTTGAAGGATTGTGCAGAAGAGCTGAAGGATGTCTTCACAGACATCTTTAACATCTCTCTGGAGCAAGCAGTCATCCCATCACTTTTCAAAGCTGCTACCATCATACCAGTGCCGAAGAAATCATCACCATCATGCTTCAATGACTACCGTCCTGTAGCACTGACGCCCATAATCATGAAGTGCTTCGAACGGCTAGTCCTGTCACACATCAAAGCCACCCTACCCCCCACCCTGGACCCCTACCAGTTCGCATACCGAGCCAAGCGATCCACGGAGGATGCAATCTGCTCTGCCCTCCATCCAGCCCTCACCCACTTGGACAATAAAGACTCATATGTGAGAATGCTGTTCATTGACTTCAGCTCAGCATTCAATACCATAATACCACAACAACTCATCAGAAAACTGGACAAACTAGGTTTCAGCACCTCCCTCTGCAACTGGCTGCTGGACTTCCTGATGCAGAGACCACAAGCAGTACGGGTAGGGAATAACACCTCAAGCACCCTGACCCTGAGCACGGGGGCTCCGCAAGGTTGTGTTCTCAGCCCCCTGCTGTTCACTAAGGGCGATGAGACCCACTACAGAGAAGAAGTAGACCTGCTGGCCAGATGGTGCAAAGACAACAACCTCCTGCTGAATGTCAACAAGACCAAGGAGATTGTTGTCAACTTTCAGAGGGTCCAAAAACAACTGCCACCACTGACCATCGACGGTGATGCTGTGGAGAGAGTGAGCAGCACCAAGTTCCTTGGAGTGCACATCAGCGACGACCTCTCTTGGACCACCAACACTACATCACTGGCGAAGAAGGCCCATCAGCGTCTCTACTTCTTGCGCAAACTAAAGAAGGCAAGTGCTACACCCTCCATCATGACAACATTCTACAGAGGAACCATAGAGAGCGTCGTGTCCAGCTGCATCACAGTGTGGGGAGGAAGCTGCACGGAGAAAAACAGGAAGACACTCCAGCGTGTTGTGAACACAGCGAAGAAGATCATTGGAGTACCACTCCCCTCCCTGCAGGACATTTACACCGCACGCCTCACCCGAAAAGCACTGATGATCATCAAAGACACAAGCCACCCTGCACACAAACTGTTCAGCCTCCTGCCCTCTGGAAAGAGGTACAGGCGCCTCCGTTCCCGTACCACCAGGCTTACAAGCAGCACGATGCATCAAGCAATCAAGATACTGAACACTCAACCCACTCTCCCTTCACTGTCAGCCTCTAGCCAGCCAGGCCACTGACAACGCTCCCCCCCCTCATCCCCACCACCATATCTGCGACTGAACACTCCACCTGCACTACTACATCTGTGACTGAACTTTCAACCTGCACTAACTCAAAACATACACATGCACACACACACACACACACACACACACACACACACACACACACACACACACACACTCCCATAGCACACACACACACACACACACACACACACACACACACACACACACACACAAGCACACTGCACTTTCTGCACTAAACCCAAACATACACACACTGACACACAACTCATACTCACACACATACACACACACACACACACACACACATACACACACACACACACACACACACACACACATACACAGGTACACACACACAGACGCACACCGCACTTTCTACCTGCACTAAACACACACACACACACACACACACACACACACACACACACACACGCACACACACACACACACACACACGCACACAAAACACATACAAACACACACACACACACATACTGCTGCTGGTGTATTTAAATAAAAACCTTTTTAATTATTTATTTCTTCAAATGCTACTATTACTATGTCAGAACGCTATAAAGGACTTTTAGGAAAAAGAACAACAAAATACCTCCTCTTAATGTATGTTCTCTACAAGTCTTCTGTTGTCCAGTCTTGCACTTTAAATGTCTGTATGAGCAATGTCTACGTCCATACTGTCTATGTCCATGTATGAGTACTGTCTATGTCTATACTGTCTATGTCCTTACCTAGATTAGTCTATGTCTGCATGGGAGAGCAAGAAACGCAATTTCAAATTCTTTGTATGACCAGTGCATGTAAAGAAATTGACAATAAACTTGACTTGACTTGACTTGACTTGAAACGCATAGTGGCAGAGATTGATGCAGTGTATGGGCCATCTTCACAGCATGCTGCCAGCATTGGTGTTGAGCTGAGGAGGAGAGTCCGTAAGCCGGGTGAGTCATTGCATGCACTGAGGGATAATATCTATGAGAAAATTTCCATTGTATATGCAGATCGCTCAGAGGCAGAGCAAGACACCATGGGCGTGGAAGTGTTCATCAACGCCATGGGTGATGCTGAATTAGTACAAAAATTACTGGAGAAAAATCCACGCACTCTGGCCAAAGCCTATGAGATTGCCCATAATTACGAAAATTACGCTGCTAGTGTGACTCAACACATGCAATATTGTGAACCTCCTACACAGCGGAGAGCTAGGGCAGCTACAATCCGTGAGTCTGACAGTTCTGAACCAGAACAAGTTTTGTGTCCCATGCTGTCAGAGGTGCAACACAGAGAGCCTGAGCCAGTTTTGCTCAGTACACAAAAACCCAGGGGGACTTTTAAGAAGAATGTCAATTGGGACAAAATCCGGTGTCATAACTGTCAGGGCATTGGTCATATGAAGCGACGCTGCCCGTCCCCCAGACAACCAGTCCAAGCTCGGGCCATCTCGGGAGCACCTAATGTATCTGAGAACCAGAATGCCCCAGCAGTTCTGTGTGCGTGAAGAGTTCAAGCCCCGAAATGTGCATACATGTGCTGTTGTATGACAAAGAAATATCTGCTGTGTTAGACAGTGGTGCGCGAAGGAATGTTTTGCCCTCCGAATGTTTTGACAGCATCGACAGCAATGTAAGGCCATCACTCCAAGCATCTATGGTACAGTCCCTTCAAGGCATTAGCTCAGCTAACGTGAACGTTCGTGGAGAAGTCTATTTACCCATTCAGATTGGCTCTCGCACAGTAAGTGTGAACTTCCTTGTGGCGGACGTAGCTGAGAACACGAAAGCTATCCTGGGCCATCCATTCTTGGAACAGTCACGTGCACGCCTTGATTTTGGCAGCCTGAAAATTGTGTTATTTGGAGAACAAGTCCCATACTTCAACCCAGACAAGAAACCAAAAATGCACATTGTTAGAATAGCTCGTACGACTGTACTGGAGTCAGGATATGAATACATTGTACCTGGGAATGCTTACTTCCGCGAGCCAATTGGGGGTGATATGCTGCTGAGTCCCACCAAAGGGTTCGTGGAGAAGCATCGTGTGCTCATGGCCCGTGTCGTGGTGGACACCCCCCCAAACAACCAAGTCCCCATCAGATTATACAACCCAGGTGCAGCGCCTGTCAGAGTGAAGAAGGGCACCATAGCAGGTGTTTTACAGACCGCCAATGTCGTTCAGCCCCTGCAGGAGAGTGCTGAACACAGGCCCACCTCTCACAACACAGGTCAGAACTGCAATGTCCCTGTCCATCTTCAACAGCTATACGCTGACAGTTGTAATGAACTGAAGGAAGCAGAGTGTTGTAGGCTTGCAGAGCTGCTTAGTGCGTACAGGGATGTTTTCTCCACGGGACCACAAGATCTCGGCCGAACAGGGTTGGTAAAACACGGCATCCAAACCCTGCCTGGGCCACCGGTGAAGCAGCACCCACGTAGGATGGCCTTTGAAAAACAAGAGGATGCAGACAGCCAGATCCAGGCGTCCCTTGAGAGTGGATTGGCCTCTGCAACACCCCGGCAACGTTTCAGAGGCTGATGGATCGCGTCCTTGTTGGCCTGCAGTGGGAAACTTGCCTGGTTTACCTTGATGACATCATCATCCTGGGGAGCGATGTAGAAGAGATGCTCCAGCGTCTGAGCCAGGTGTTTGATGGCTTACGGCAAGCCAACCTGAAACTAAAACCTGGAAAATGCTGTCTCTTCCGCCGTGAAGTAGCATACTTGGGACACATTATCTCCGCAAATGGTGTTGCTACTGACCCTCAGAAGATTTTGAAGACCCAGGAGTGGCCAGTTCCCACCTCCATGTCAGAGGTTCGTCAATTTGTAGGCTTGGCATCCTACTACAGACGATTCATCAGGGATTTTGCTGCAGTAGCCTGTCCCCTGTACGAACTGACTAAGAAAAATGCCTCCTTCAGATGGACACCTCCATGCCAGGAGGCATTCGAAAAGTTGAAAAACCTACTCACATCAGCACCTATATTGGGTTATCCACGTGACAGCGGTGAGCTCATTCTTGATACAGATGCCAGTAATGTCGGGATTGGCTCTGTCCTTTCGCAAGTGCAAGATGGCGAAGAGAGGGTCCTGGCTTATGGCAGCAGACGGCTGTCTACCACAGAGCAAAACTACTGCACCACCAGAAGAGAACTTTTGGCAGTGGTGGAATTTGCAACACACTTCCGGCAGTATTTGCTTGGTAGGCACTTTATTGTGCGCACGGATCACAGTAGTCTCCAGTGGCTAATCAGAATGAAAGAGCCAGAAGGTCAGCTTGCTCTCTGGCTTGAGAAGCTTGAGGAGTATGACTTCCAGGTCGTGCATCGCCCTGGACGCTATCATGGGAATGCTGACTCGTTCTCCCGGAGGCCGTGTAGAGAAATCTGCCTTTGCAAGGTGCCCGACCCTAACCAGAGCAAGAAGAGTTTCGCTCACCAAGCAGTGCAATGTGACCTCGGCCCCCTAGCCATGGATCTGACCACCAAAAGCTTGCCTCCAGTGATGGACTCAGTGGGGGTAGACGCGCACAAACCATCTGGTGATCATGGTGACAAAGAGGCAGTGCGTGTGGTACAAGGGGTTTGTTCCAGCACCACCTCCAGTGTCAAACAGCCCTTCCATGGTTGGAGTGGAGATGAATTACAGGAAGCCCAGAGAACGATTAAAACATTGCACCCATCATCCAGTTGTTGGAAGACGGACAAGGGCGGCCGCCCTGGGTGCAGGTGTCACATCTTGGTGCTGCTGCCAAGTCCTACTGGAGCCAATGGGACAGGTTGTACCTGATGGACGACATCCTGCTGCGCCGGTTCTACAAAATGGAGGATGTTCTACCCCCAGATCATCCTACCCCAGGCGTTCCAAGATGAGGTTCTGAAACAAATGCATGATGGTCCAGTGCATGATGGTCCATTTCGGGGTGAAACGCACGTTTGACCGGTTGGAGACAAGATACTGTACTACTGGTTCGGCATGAAGCTGTCAGGAATTTTGTTGGGTGGTTGACCTTGGACAGACATGCAGAGAAGCAATGAGTTCTGATGATAAGTTTTCTTTACTTTCAAAAACACAGGATACAAAAAAGCAGTTCTTCAGTTCAATGAAAGTTCCCAGAGTCAAAACAAAAAGTATCACAGCCAGCAGTCCAATGGCAACAAAAATCTTCAGTCAAAAATTCAAAGTTCCAACAAAAAGTATTTCGGCACAAAAAACAGGCTTTCAAGTTCTCAAAAATGCAGGTGGAAGTCAAAAATCAAAACAAGGGTTCAGGATTTGGCAGCACAGAAAAAAGGGTACTCACACTGTGGCTCGCAGGAAAACTCAGCAAAGACAAAGGAAAAATCAGGATCTTAAATAGGCTGGTACATAAACACCAATAATCCAATCATCCAATCACAAAGGGGGGCAAATTAACAAAACACACAAAGGCAGAAGGGCGACATCTTGTGGGCAGGTAAGTACATGGCGGGCACAAAAGTTCATTGGAATTCAGAGGCACACAGTGGCAGAATGGCGGCATCTTGTGGGCAGGTAAGTACATGGCAGGCACAAAAGTCAGTAGGATTTCACAGAAGCAGGATGTGACTGTATGGTGCCGCACCTGTAAAAGCTGCGCTGCTAAGGCTTGACCCCGTAAGAGACCGTGTCGGGGTAGCCATGGAAAGAATTGCTATTGACCTCATGGGCCCTATGAATGAAACAGACCGCTACAATCGTTACATTCTTGTACTGCAAGACTATTTCATAAAATGGGTCGAAGCATACCCGTTGCCTGATGAACAGGCGGTTACTGTAGCAGAGGTCCTTGTTAGTCAGTGGGTCTGTCGCTTCGGGACCCCACAAGTGCTTCACAGTGACCAAGGCTCCAATTTCCAGTCTGAAGTTTTTCAGAGAATGTGTTAGCTCCTTTGAGTACAAAAGACCAATACAACTCCCTTTAGGCCAGTCTGATGGACAGGTCGAACGGTTTAATGCTACTCTCCAGAAGATTTTGTCTGCCACTGCTGAACGCTGTCATTGGGAGTGGGACCTCATGATCCCATTCGCTCTCATGGCCTATAGGGCTACCACACACAGCTCAACAAGGTTCACCCCAAACATGATGCTTTTCGGGCGGGAGGTAGCTGAACCTATTGACCTGGTGGTAGGCTTGCCACCCGGCCATGAATATGAGACGACACCCCCACAGTATGTGCTACAACTTCGGCACAGGTTCGAGCTTGCTCACCAAATTGTGAGAGACGCATTAGGCCAGTCAGTACAACGTGCTAAGAAGCAGTACGATAAGCATGCCCATCGAAATCACTATAACGCGGGAGATGCAGTCTGGTACCTGATGAAGGGGACGAAAAGGGTGCGCGGGAGAATCACAAAGTTCCTGCCATCCTACGATGGGCCGTACTTCATATTGGGCCAGCTGGACGATCTTGTGTACAGAATTCAGAAATCTTCACGAACCAAAGTCAGAGTCGTTCACCATGATAAGCTCAAGCCATTCCACTCCCGCACTCCCCTGGACAACGGCTGGGTGCTCAAGGCGGCTGAAACATGGCAGCCCACTGAGACTCTGCCACCGGCGATCGAATGGGACCCTGGCGATTCCGAGCTGGATTTGTCCAGTTTGTTCCAGACCAGCACCTGCAATGCTGATTCTCCCGAGCATGCATCAGGCGAGTTACTCGCTACCCAACCAGACACGTCTCCTGTCCCGGTGGGGGTAGCACAGTGCATCAAGGCGAGCCGTTGCCTTCCGTCCAGTCGACTAGCGGTCAAGTGTCGGGCGGGAGACCAAGAAGAGATGTGAGACAACCCAATAGGTTCGGTGATTGGGTGGTTTCGTGAACTGTAAACCGTAAAAAAAAGGACTGATCTAGTATGTTCGTACTAATATGTTCATGGTTGGAAAAGGAAAAAATGGCTGTACTGAAACTTTTGATATTGCATTGTAAGTGGGCCTTAGTCAGTGTAGTTGTAGTTTTCTAGCTAATGTGCAGTATTGACCGTTGATTGTCTTACTATATGCTGTGATGATAACCCCTTACTTCTCCAGGCAGTACCGAAGCAGCTTGCTCTCAGCTATGCTGTTGGGTGATCATGACCCAGCGACACTGTGCTACCCCCTTCCTACAACCATTCTGAGCTCAGCATCGATTATTCATTCTACTGCGCAGGACTGTGCGAAACCCCTGCTGGATTTCTATGGACTGTACGCTAAAAAGAAGTTGTCACTGGTTGATTCAGTCGGGGAAAAAAAAACTCCTTGTCATGTCCATTTTATTGTGATGAGTATATTTTTCATTGTATATGATGTCTGCTGGAGTGGTGTTAGGTTTAGTCACCATCCAGAGTGGGGGTAGTTTTACAGGAAATGGGTCTGTGTGCTTTATTAATGGAATGATGGGTAATGGATTGTTCAGTAACTGGGCGGTATGATTACGTGAGAGATAGTGGGTCAGTCAGCGTTAGCAGAGACAAGCTAGGTCTTCTTTATTTTTCATGCCCACTGCTATGCCTGTGTTTGTGTGGAGACGACATTAAACAGCCTAACCGTTCACGGTGACAACGAGCCACGTTATTTCGGGAAGGGGAATCTGCAAGGAATACCACGGTCGTGGCGGTCGTGAAACGCAATATAGCGACCGTATCATGTTCTCAGCCGGCCCTAAAGTTCTGCGTGTCTCCCTGTTTAGGCTACATTTCTTTTTCCCACTTCATTGTTCTTAGCTATTGTTGAATTGTCAGTATATATACCGTGTACCAGACGGCAATACCTCAATGACGGTGTCAAACAGTAAATTGGCCACACCCCTTCTCTACTGATAATTTTCATACGCCATAGATCGCGGAAGTTTACTAGATCTTAGTAACACAGTTTCGTTTTCAGTCTTTGAAGAACCTGTGATATTTAGTTTGGTTACCAAAGGATGGAAATATTAATAAGTTATGATTTATTTTCCGATTTCCACATGACTGTTACAGTTTACAGTCTTTTAGAAGAGAAAGTGCTCTCAACTCCGAAAAGTTTCTTACAAGGTCTTTGGGTGCGAGCAAACAGCAAAGTTCATGTATAGTAAAAAAGCCGCACTCCCGGAAAAGACGCTGAAGAAGGCTTAGGCCGAAACGTCTGTCTGTCTGCCATGCTAACCCAGTATTAAAACTGCAAGAAATTGATCCGGGAGTGCGGCTTTTTTACTATACATGAACTTTGCTGTTTGCTCGCACCCAAAGACCTTGTAAGAAACTTTTCGGAGTTGAGCGCACTTTCTCTACTAAAAGTTTGTACGCACTGTGGTTGCTGCTCCTCCATTACTGGGTGAAGCATGTCTTATGAGGATATAGACCGACTCACTGAAGCAAGGGCTTCCACCTTTGCTTTCTCAGAATCTGACTCTCAAAGGATTTTATTCCCACCAAGCTCTACACTATCACTAACCAGCATATCCAGCCCTTTACCCCAACGCCTGGAAAAAATGAAGAAAAGAGAGATGCGCTACCACCTGCATGGCGAAACCCTGTCTCAATACTACAGGAACAAAAGGATTCCAAGGGGCCTTAGGATTAAGAAGAAACCCACCATCGGACGCTATGATGATACGTTCTGCAAGAAATGGTGCGACATCCTGAACAGGTGCTCCCTTGATCTTATGCTTTTGGTGATTGAGTACACAAATGAGGACCTTTCAAAGACGCGCAACGAAATTACAGAATTGCAAAGTCAACTATCCACAAAGTTTGATGGGGAGCAGTTGAAAGCCATATCGGATCAATGTGATGCTATGCTAGAGCAATACAAAACGGAATTATTCAGGTCAAACTGCAGAAATACCGCCGTGATACACTGGATTATAAGAACAACCATAGGCGTCGGCCACAGCCAAACTCCAACGAGGAAACTGATTTCTCTTCCAGTGGCATGGACTCTGATGGCTCGGGACCCGAATCTGCTGGCGCAGGCAATTCTCAAGTGCCTTTTTTGTCCACCAGACAATGGAGAGGTCGTCATCCACCACAACACCGAGGCAGAGCCGGAGGCCAACACGGAGGGCGGGGAGGAAACACAAGAAACCGAGGCAGACAACCGAGATATCCAATGTACTGAACTATTCCGATAGGCAATTGGATGCGAATGAAATCTCAGTTCTGCAGAAAGGACTGTCGTTTGTGCCATCCAAGACAACAGACCCATTTACAACTAAAATCGAACTTTTCAAGTTTTTCCGATCCATCAAACTAAAGGCTTTTTTTGCAAAAGACAAAATCGTCACCAATGGCACACAACAGGTGACAGAACAACAGCGACGCTTTAAACAGAAGAGTACATTTGTGCCCCCAGCCTACAACCCTTCAGTTCAAACTTTTTGTCGCTTAGTGGACCAGGAAGTGAGTAGCCTTTGCAGCTCCACCAAAGACACTAGATTCTACCCAAACCTATCCACGCAGGAGCGCGCGTCATTACGCGCGCTACAGGAGGATGATTCCATTGTCATTCGATCCGCGGATAAGGGCGGAGCTTTGGTCCTTCAAAATAAAGAGGCATATCGCCTTGAGATCAAACGACAATTAGACGACACAGAATTCTACACTGCCTTAACTGCTGACCCAACGATCCGATTCCAAAGCAGGATAAAGAGAACACTGAACACTGCACTGACAAATGGGGAAATCAATAAGGATGAGTTTGACTTTTTATATCAAGAACACCCCATTCGAGCTGTGTTTTACACGTTACCGAAGGTACACAAAAAAACAGGAACTAACATCCCAGGGCGGCCCATTGTTGCGGGCTGTCAGTCTCTCACTGAGCCCATCTCGCAATATGTGGACTATCACATCAAACCACTCGTGAGCGCATTGCCCTCATACCTGAAGGACACAACGGACTTCCTGAATAAACTTCAAACAATAACCTTATGTGATTCTGATCTGTTGTGCACTGTTGATGTAACCAGTCTTTATACTAACATTCCTCATGACTTAGGTCTTGACGCTTTGGAACATTTTCTCAAGTCTAGAAACACCAGCCAACCCCCAACCAAACTGTTGTGGGATCTTGCCCATATCATCCTCACCATGAACACTTTTCTGTTTGAGGACACGTTCTACCACCAGGTAAAGGGCACTGCTATGGGCTCTCCATTTGCTCCTAATTATGCTAACCTTTTTATGGGCAAGTTTGAGGAAGATTTTGTACACAATAACAATGATTTTAGTCCATATGTCAAATGCTGGTTTCGCTTTATTGATGATTGTTTCTTTGTGTTTAATGGCTCTGTTGAAATGTTGCAGGAATTCCATGGGTACCTCAATACCAGGCTTGACTCCATTAAATTCACCTTAGAATTTAATGCTGATAGCATTCCCTTCTTGGATGTGCAAGTTACTCGTTGTGGCTCGACTCTACATACGTCTGTGTATCGCAAGGCGATGGATAGAAATAGCCTCTTAACTCACAGTAGCCACCATCCGCCATCTATGAAAAAAAGTTTACCATATAGTCAATTCCTGCGTGTTCGCAGAATCTGCAGCACAGATGACGAATTCGAGACCCAGGCCAAAATAGTCTACGAGCGCTTTGTCAATAAAGGATATGACACTGGTAATTTAAATGCGTGTCTGGAGATGACGCGCAATTCAGCGCGCGGTGCCCTACCGGAGAAACGAGTGCGTAACCACGAAGAACCACGTCTGACTATGGTCAATACATTTTCACCCCTATCTAATGACATCAAACACGTAGTAAAGAAACACTGGCACATACTTTCTAGTGACCCAACGTGTGGACAATCATTTGCAAGCCCCCCGAGATTTGCCTGTAAGAGACAAAATAATCTGCGCGATTCACTAGTAAGAGTGGATACATACACTCCACCTCGGAATTGGCTACGTGACCTCCCCCCAGGGAATTTCCCCTGTCGAAATTGCGTGAACTGCAATGCCATGATTAAAGGCGACATTTTCTCCCACCCTCGCACGGTAAAAAAAGTTTTCTGTGAAGGGAAGGATAACATGTCGCACGCCTTTTGTTGTTTACATGCTGAAATGCCCTTGCGGTCTTTGCTACATAGGCAAAACTAACCGTGAATTGAGATTGAGAATAATTGAACACAAGAGCAGCATAAGGCGCAAATGTGAAACATCCCCAGTAGCGCTGCATTTTATTTTCTGTCACGCAGGGTGTGGTGTGTCTATTCATTCATTGTTTTTTTATTTATAATTCACATGTATATATTTTATTTTTCCCACGGCTTACGTGGCAATTAGCTGACGTCATGACTGGTCTTTTAAAAAACACCCTGTCTATATCCTCTGTAAAGACGCTGAAGAAGGCTTAGGCCGAAACGTCTGTCTGTCTGCCATGCTAACCCAGTATTAAAACTGCAAGAAATTGATCCGGGAGTGCGGCTTTTTTACTATACAGTTTACAGTCTGACAGTCCAGATTCACTTGTTCTGTGGTTATTGACTTGGGTTACGAACAGACACCACCAAGTGGTACGGAAGTGAACTGCAGCTAGGAATACACCACAGACGCAGTGGGTTTTGTTTTGATGGCTTGATTTGGTAGAACTACTGGTATATCTCCTTATAATAGTCGAAATAATATTATTATCATACATATATTTATATGTGGCACATTTAGGATGAAGCCTATGTAATGTCTGAAGAAATGGAACAAAATAATTAGGCCTACCACACAAGACTCTGATGTGAGCAGTGCTGGGTAAACTGTGGATTAACCCTATCCAGACCGGGGGGGGGGCTAAAAGTGCCCGCACCAACTTTGATGTCGTATAACTTCTGAATGACTAAAGCTATGAATACGAAACTTTGTGACTTTTCCTAGAATGAAGTTGGCTACAATGTGATACCAAAAGATTAGGTTTATCATTTGTGTTGTTGCCATGGCAACGGTTTTCTGACAGGTACGCCTGACCAAAAATCACTAATCTAAGCCTCATCATCATCACTTTTCATATTTTTTTTACATTTCAGTTAGCATCAGACACCCTTGTAAACATTTGAAGTGGTCTGATGCACATAATAACCAAAATTGATGTGCATTACCCAAGTTAAATGGAAAATACATTAAGATGACATTTTGGGCAATAAAAGCAGGAAATGACGTCATAATGATGTCATAATATCCAATAATGACACCAAACTGATGTCATTCATAGATCTTTGGCTGAAGATCATCCCCTCCAAGTTTGGTGGTCATACGCCATTCGGTTCCTAAGTTATGAGGGGGGGGGTCAAAAGAGCCCCCCCCCCGGTCCCAGGAATGCCAAAAAAGCCCGGTCTGGATAGGGTTAAAGTGGAGTAATTGCAAGAAACAAAGACATTTGCTGCGACAGCGTTTTAAGGTAGGCCTACACCGTTTGGTTATTCATTTTATTGACTTATGGTTGTGCTATGTGCTTTGAAGTAGCCTAGGTTTGGCTTATTTGCTGCATGGTGGGTTTATTGCACAATGTAGACAGACTTTTTGTAAGCTATAGCCTACTCTTCTAGAAATCCCCACACTAAAAACTTTGTGCCCGTGCTCATCCTGTCTTCCTTAAACGATATTTCAATAGGCCTACAAACTGTCAAAATGACAGTGGAGTGCACATTTTCATGGAACAGTAGCGTGATGTAGCCTAATCTGTAACTAGTTGTATGGTGAATGCTTTGAACTGTGATGATGGCTGTGTATTTCATCAAGGTGTAGGCTACAATTCTCCACTTCAGGTTGATACCACTAATGTCCACATGTAGTATGACTGCAGATGTTGTGTTTTTTTGTCTTTTTGGTTAGGGAACCATGTTGTTCGCGTTCTTTTTGTGGGTGGGTAAAAAGGGCCGCTAAGGGGAATATTGTCCCGGTGAGAAAAGTCCTCCCACTCCGCCCCTGCCTAGTAGCCTACTTGTGTTGTACTACCGTTACCTCCATACCTCCAATCCATTCACCCGTTCAGAAGTTATTGCAAGGTCTGGGTTCAAGTCCCAGCTGGGCAACTCTACTTCCCTTCGCTACAAATGGTGTCAGAAGTGGGATGGCTACCGTGAGGCCATCGGAAGCATACCCATTGTGTGTGTGCCGTATTTCCATGTGATAGACAGGTCATCAGCTGGGAAAATTAGACCTTTTGTCCTACCGCACTTTTCTCTGTGGATTACTGACCAGAAGGCCTATTGGAAGAAATTAAAACATGGGGCCACCTCAAGTTTTGTTCAGAATTCAATATGGCCGCCATTTTCCAAAAAGACTTGTTTTCATGCATTATTACACTGTACTATACGGTGCTATTCATCAAAGATTCTGTCCTATTTCCTTACATACATGTTTACAAAGGTTGACTAAACTACAAAAAATAATAATAAAGTTGGCCACCTTGCAATATCCAAAGGAAAGTGCTGAAAATAATGATTGAAATGCAGATAGATGTCTATGGCTGGGAAAATTAGGCCTATTGTCCTGTCAGGGTTTTCACAATGGATTACAGACCAGAAGGCGTATTGAAAAAGATTCACCAGCTGGTTGCCATCTCAAATGTGCTCCAAAATGTCCTGTGTTACCCAGAATGGCAGACTTTCATACATTTTTCTCAATAATATAAGACAAAAGACAGAGGGATGTCGCGCCAGTAACTCCAGTCCTTGTGGGTGCGTTGGTTCCAAAGCGATAATCCACAGAAGCAAAGAGTAGAACTCGCACACCAGCAATAATATAAGGCCATAATTATCAATAAAGATGACCTATTTTCAGTTAAATTCTGTTTATGTCCTATTAGGGCTGCACAATTAATCAAATTTTAATCAAAATCGCGATTTCGGCCGCCACGATTATAAAACATGAAAATCGCGATTTTATGGGAGGAAATCCAGTGTTCCATCTAAGCTGCGTGCACCTGCAGACTTGTGCACTGCTCGCACGTTCTCAGCACAAAGACATTTCAGCCAATAGTAATATTGTTGACAACTGTCTCTGGGTGGAGGATAAGTCTGTGAACCAATAAGCAGACAGTGCTGAGAGGGGGCGGGGGGTAGCATTTTGGCAAGGAAGACCGAAATCTCCGTGTCAGTGCACTCACTGCTGGGCAGAGGAGGGTAGTTGTTTCATCCTAATGGTGGCTATATAGGCTATGAGGAGTTCAAACATTAAACCAGCCTTTGCTTGATGCTGGAGTCTCTGAGGGTGTTTTGAAACTATGTGCTTTGACCAGCAGCCGTTTGTGATTATGGAAAGCCAAGTAGTTATGAAGAGAAATAGCTTTATTTTGGTCTAAGAAATCGCTAGTTAGCATGCTAACACAAACAAAATAAGCTAAGTAATGTTGTCTACAACAATTGGAGTGGCTGCTACTCACTACTCATTAACACCCACCTGCATGTAGATATCATAGCTGCTTTGGTGGACAAGTAATGTAAAGTTACACTGGTGTAGTGAGTTAAATTACAATGAGTGAAATTCAACACTTCCTGTTTCCTCCCTGCTGTTTTGTGAGCTCCTGAACTGGTAAATCTAATCTGGAAAAATCTTTGCAATCCTTAAACCTTTTCATACAAACACAATCTACAACCCTGAACTGAAAAACTGTGATCTGTGGGGTGCAGAATTTGGAGTCAATCAACAAGCTTGGGATTGTGTAAATTAGATCTGGAATTGTGTGCAAGGCCTGCCAAGACAACATGGCTGGTGGAAAGGGGAAGGACAAAGACAATGATCAAACTGTGTCAACGGCTTAGGTGCATGAACTGCTAGAGCAGCAGAGGGTTTTCTACAAGGAACTTTTACAGCAACAAGAAAGCAGTTTTAGAACATGTGCAAATGCCATCATATTCAGCCAACAAACGCATTGATGACTTGCTGAGGGATTTAATGGAAGTAAGAACAAGTTTGCAGTTTACACAGAAAGAAGTGGATGACCTTAAAATGACTAATAAAGGACTTCAATCTAGCATGAAAGGACAAGAAACAGACATTGTAAAACTTGCAGAATCCATGTTAACATTAGATACCAAGACAGACTTCTTGACAACCATGCAAGGCGCACCAACATCATCATAGATGGTATGCCAGAAGTGGAAAAGGAAAACAATTCACACTCAGAGGAAAAGGTCCTGGAGCTTATCAAGAACAAATTAAAGCTTGATCCAGGGACTTGGAATAGAGTCTGTCATGCGTATTGGGAAGGTAAAGAAATCAAATGATGGCACTCCGCTCAGGCCTCGCCCAATAGTCGTGAAATTCAGCAAACTAAAGGACAGAGATACAGTCTTAAGGAACGCAAAAAAGTTGAAGGGAACAAAGATTTACATTAATGAGGACTACCCTGAAGCTGTTCGACAGAAAAGAAAAGAACTCCTGCCCAAAATGAGAGAGGCAAGACAAAGAGGGGATATTGCCTTTCTCCGTTATGACAAATTAGTCATCCGGGCAGCAGAGGAGATCAAATGAAGAGCAGTGATGAACTGCATTGAAAATAAAATGGACTGAGTATTAAATTGACATTTTATGTTATTAGGGCTACCTAAGAAAAGTCTTAAGGTAGCACATCTTAATATATGTAGCTTAAGAAACAAGGTCAATGACATCCAAGATTTTATTTCTTTGAATTCAGTACATATACTTGCCATTTCTGAGACACACCTAGATCACACTTTTAGTGATGGCTTGGTAGCCATTCCTGGTTTTAATGTTTATAGAAGAGACAGAAATTGTTTTGGTGGTGGGGTTGCCTTCTATGTGCAAGACCAAATCCCGGTGAAAGTAAGGGAAGACATAATGACTGAGGAGGTTGAGGTGTTGTGGTTGCAAGTTCATTTACCACATCAGAAGGATATGTTAGTTGGCTGCTGTTACAGACCACCAAATGCACAGATTAGCTACATAGATGCTCTAAGTAACATGCTGGACAAAGTATGTGACTTGAATGTAGAGGTCATCTTAACCCTAAAGCGACCGACTGGGGTCATACATATTTTCATACACCATTTCTTCAATTGTCATCAGAAAAACTTGTCCTTCTAGGAGTTTGTCAATACATATGTTGTGCATGTTGTAAATTTTGTGAGATTTGGACCATCTATATGGGATTTATAATTAAAACACCTCTGGGGTCATTTATGACCTCGAGAGGATCCATGAGATACTCAGCATTATATTGTCCATTGTTGTTGTAATTTTCAAACTCTGGTTTTTGTATTTTGTGTCTTGGGGCAGGCCATGGTCAGCAGACCTAAATATTCATAATATAAACATTTATAGTATTAAAATATAATATATTATATAAATAAATAGGGCACCCCTGCGATAGCCAACGAAGCATATTGTGAGGGCACCCAGGTAGCATTTCCTCTGTTATTGCTCCATATTTGTTGATATCATGGCACAGTGGTCCTAGACACATGATTAGAATATGAAATGGAAGTCATCCTGATGAACAAAGAGGGAGGAAACAAGTCATCAGTATAGAAATCAATGGCGTTTATAGAATTTTCCTTATTATATGACTATACAAAGGCTGAAGCATCAGTTGAATCATTTCTTTGCTCTAATACATATGGAAGACACTTTTTCACAGCTACAATGTCCAGAAAGAGTTTCAGAGAAATTTTGAATGTGCACAAGGTTATATGTTTGAGACATGGTTTTGTCTATGTAAATTACCATATTCTCTGATCTTGTGATTTCATGAACCCAGAAATGTTGAGTACCTTAAAGTTGTATTGCAGGAATATCATCTATGGGCCTAATGGATAGAATTTAGCTTGGTTTCACAAAGTTTCACTTTGAGCAATTTCCATAATTAGCATAAATATACTGTATTATTACGGTAAGACTACTACAAGTGAATAGGCTAAAAAATGTAAATGATAGCTATTACCATGAAACTTTCTCAGATGATTACTGATGATGAGAGAAGAAAATAATGTATTGGATGTTGTTTGTATTTTGATGTTTACATATGGAAATGAGGGCATACATCATATTTAGCATATACGTATGTAAGTTTGACTAATTTTTAGCAAAACAAAAAACAATTAAAATTCACATTTTTTTGCTTTAGATGAGGGACAAGTATGTAAAAGATGTAAATAAATTTGAATGAACCCCAAAAAATAATTTATAGGGTGGTATTTCTATATAAACTCCTTGGGGTCATAAATGACCCCGCTCGGTCAGATTAGTCGCAAAAACAGGCCGGTCGCTTGAGGGTTAACGGGTGATTTGAATGTAGACTGGTTATCATCTAAATGCTCTTTAAAACTTAGGCTTACTAACATTGCCAATATATGTGGACTGAAGCAGGTAGTGCATCAGCCAACCAGGATAGGCATTAATAGTAGAGGTGTAGAGACTAGATCTTGCATTGATCATATTTACATAAACAGAATGGATATTTACTCCAAGGCAATATCAACTCCAATCGGTTGCAGTGATCACAATGTTGTGGCCATTGCAAGGAAAGGATACATACCAAAAGTCATGCCTAAGGTAATTTTGGCAAGATCCTATAAAAGGTTTTCTCAGGAGGCTTTTGTGAATGATACTAGTAAGATAGACTGGTCCAATGTTTTTAAAGAAAATGATCCTTTTTTATTTTTTTATTTTACCTTTATTTTACCAGGGAAATAAAATCACATTGAGAATAAAATTCTCCTTTACAAGTGAGCCCTGGCCAAGGCGGCAGCACACATAACATTTACATTTACAGACAGGACACAGACAAAACAAAACAAATCAATATGGATAAAGAGATAAAATTACACAATAAAAACCATAAAATGATAAACATAAAACAACATTAGAAGGAGATTAAAATATTAAAAGCAAGTGCAGACAGATTTAAAAGTGTCATTAAGATAGGTTTTAAACTCAGCTACAGACATAAAAACAGCAAGCTTAAGAGATTTCTGCAGTTCATTCCAGTGAGTTGGGGCACAATGAATAAAAGCAGTTTTACCAAATTCTGTTTTTATCATGGGGACATTTAAAACAATGTAGCTACTTGAGCGTAGGTTGTATCCTTGACTGCTAAAAGATAAAAGCCTCTGTATATGAAGAGTTCAGATGCAAAACCCCCTAACTCCATTTCTGAAGACCTGCACTTCTATATTTTTAGAGAACCCCGCTGTTGGTTTGGTTTACATTCATGTACTTGATAATACATATAAATAGTTATATTACATAAATAAAAAAATATATATTGCAATTTTGATAGCTTTGTATTAAATAAAAATGAATTAAGATTATTTTCTGAAATGGCACTTAGGGGGTTTTGCATCTGAACTCTTCATATACAAGGGGAGCTGGCCAACTAAGGCCTTGTATACGAATAAAAGCCAATGTTTATGACGTCTAAAATCTAGTGATGGCCAGCCTACTAGGTCATACAACACACAATGGTGCGTAGAATGCTTTCTTCTAGTGATGAATCTTAAAGCAGAGTGATAAGTAGAGTCAAGTGATTGTAAAAGTGCCTTGGTGGTGTTTTTATAAAAAATGTCCCCATAATCTAAAACAGGTAAAAATGTAGCTTCTACCAACTTCCTTCTTGCAGATTGTGAGAAACAAGCACTGTTTCTGTAATAAAACCCCAACTTTAATTTTAGTTTTGACACCAATTGCTTAACATGAAGCTTAAAAGACAAGTCCTCCTCTAACACAAAACCTAGATACTTATAAGAGGAAACCAACTCGATGGAGCTGCCCTGCAAGGTGAGAAGAGGTGGAATAGGGATATTCCTTCGGCTCCTTGCAAAGATCATATATTTGGTTTTCTTGTCATTTAAAACTAATTTTAAAGATAAAAGGCTGCGCTGGATTCTTTCAAATGCTTCTTGCAATTTTGAGATGCAGCTTTCCATGGAAGGTGCAGAACAATATATTATAGTATCGTCTGCATATAGGTGAATATCTGCATCTGATAGGTTGTCACCAAGATTATTAATATATATTGTAAATAGCAGAGGGCCCAAAATGGACCCCTGCGGCACTCCAGTATCAATATTTAACTTGTCAGAAAGGGAGCCTTTGATTTGCACACTCTGGGTCCTCCCATTTAAATAGTTAGAGACCCAACCTACTGTAGAATCAGAAAGGCCAATACTGCGCAGACGTGATAAAAGAATGCAATGATTGACAGTGTCAAAGGCTTTAGTCAAATCTATAAACACTGCAGCACAAAATGTTCCACTATCTAACGCATAGGTAACATCATTTAAAACTTTCATAGTAGCAGTGGCTGTACTATGGTTCTTTCTAAAACCAGACTGAAACTTTGAAAGAATACACTTCCTAGCCAGATAATCCTTTAGTTGCTCACTGAGTATAGTTTCAAGAACTTTGGCAATTATTGACAGCTTAGATATTGGTCTATCATTATCCAAGATGGTTGTATCACCACCTTTAAGTAGGGGAACAACTACAGCAGATTTCCAGACATCTGGAACAATATTCTGATCAAGGGATAAATTAAAAATATAAGACAGAGGTCCAGCAATAATCTCAGCTGCTAACTTTAAAAAATACGGCTCAATTTCATCAGGCCCTGCAGACTTCTTGGAATCTAGATTTTTTAGGACCTTTAAGACCTTGTTTCGTGTAATGGCAGAAAAGCTAAATGTTGGGCCATTTCTTCTCAGGGGAGGAGACGTATTTGTCACGTCACTCCCAGTGGATTCATTAAAAATTGATCCTGATGAAACAAAATGTTTATTAAAGCTATTTGAAATATCAAGCATATTTGTGATACGCTGATCATTCAATACAATGTGATCAGTGAAATCATTACAAGAGGTTAATGGAGAAAGCGACTTTATGGTTTTCCAAAATTTGATAGGATTATTTATATTTTGTGAAGTTTCATTTAAGTAATATTCTGATTTTGTTTTACGTATCAGTGCCGTGCATTTATTTCTTAAGACTCTAAAAGCTAACCAATCTGTTTCAGAGTCCGATTTTCTGGCCGTGGCCCAAGCTAAGTTTCTTGCATGAATAAGTTCAGATAGGTCATTTGAAAACCAGGGGTTATCACGCCCTTTTACTCTAAACCTCTTAATAGGGGCATGCCTATTCACAATTGTCATAAATAAGCTGTGGAAATACTGCCATGCAGTGGTCACATCAGGTATTAACATCAACCTGTCCCAGTCAACTGAGAACACGTCATGCAAAAAGCCTTGGATATCAAAATGTTTAAAAATTCTCTTTGTGATAATTCGAGGTTTTGCTTTAGGAATTTTGCAATTTCTTACAGCAGCTATTGCGCAATGATCACTAATGTCATCTGGGAACACCCCTGCATATGTATATTTATGGGGTTTATTTGTGAGTATTATATCTAGTAAAGTGGACTTACTTAATTTCTTATGGTTAACCCATGTAGGCGAATCAATCAGTTGAGTAAGGTTCACAGAGTCACAAAAAGATTTGAACTGATCTGAGCTTGGCGACATCCAATCCCAATTCAGATCCCCCAAAAGAACAATATCCATGGATAATAAATCCGTTAAGGCACCGGTCAACGAGGCTAGAGCACCACCGACAGCCGCGGGTGGTCTGTAGCAGCCGACCAGACACAAGTGACAGTTTTTACCAAATTCCAGGTCAATAGCCAGGAGTTCAAACTGCTTAGGGATAGAAACTGATTTAAGAACAGATGCATGCAAGCTTGATTTAACATACACTGCAACCCCGCCCCCTTTACTTTTACGATCCGTTCGAAATAAATTGTACCCCTCCAAGGCAATGTCACGATTTGATATGGATTTTTTTAGCCACGTCTCCGAGATGACCAAAATGTCTGTTTTGGTCGTGCTGGCCCAGATTTTTATTCGATCCATTTTTGGTAGTAAACTGCGAGCATTTAGATGCACAATCCCCAGGCCTGTCCGATTCGAAAAATCCAGAGGAGTTGCAATAGTTCCAATTGGGCCAGGGTTTGGGCTTAATCCGGCCATTAATAGCAACAATACTACCAGAAATCGTTTCCTAGCTTGTTTTAGAAGGGGGCTACTTCTTTGATCCCCATGTGGGAATGATGTGTCCTCGGTCATATTCACGAACATTAGGGATTTCTTCGGCAGGATAATTAATGACATGGGACTAGCAACAAGTCGAGAAGTGCAGAGGGGATCCGTGTGTTTTAATGGCAGGTGAAAATGGAGACGCGCCTCGGCAATTAGGCCTACATTGCCTTCTGGGATCCAAGGGGAATACCCTAGTCCAAACATGTGGAAAACTACGCAGAAAAGCAGCATCTTCATGATTCCGCAGTGATGTTGGAACTCGTGCCGTGATGTTATGGTCGTACAGACACCCCCTCCACCTGGTCATAGGGTCAGACAGCAGCGGCAGCAGCAGTGCAAGACGAAGCTGGACAGACAAGCTGGTGGAGAGCAGACGAACCCAGAAGGGAACCGCAAAGGCCTACTCCCGATGCTACGAGGACCCGTGGATCTCGGCAAGCCCGACAACAGCCGCTACTCCAGTCGAAAGTCGCCAGCCGTCATCCGCTTTCCGGAATGGTGTAGCCGGCTAGTGCAGGTATCCAGGTGCTGGGTGGCAAGCAGCCCACAGGCCCGGGAAGGACGGCGAGTCAACGACCTCACTGCAACCTCCAAGCGTAATCCACAAGGATGTTTCAGGAACAATAACGACTTTCCAATCGCCGGTTTCCAACCAGGAAAACGCTCTCTGGAGTGCGCTGGCTACGTGATGGTGGAGGTGGAATGCCACAGGTAGCCCACACCTAGTTTCTCCCAACGCGGCAGGTTTCAGGTGTCTACAAGTCCATCTCAGCAGGTATGATTTTATCCAGAGTTCCAAACAAGAGCAGGAATATTGAAATGTCACTAAATGTATAAACATGTAACATTAGACAAACGGGACGACAATGCAGACCAGAATTAGGTCAGCAGGTCAGACGCGACAAACAGTGTGCTGCCATCTTGGATTCAACCATTGTCAAATACATGTCCAGGAGGAACCAGGCTAAGAAACTATCAATCAACACAAAAAGTGAGTCTGACAAAAGGAATTATTGTAAACTGAGGAATTTCGTCTCTAAACTAAATATGAGGAAAAAGAAGGAATATTTCGCTTCACAGCTGATGAGATACAATAATGATGGGAAAAAACTATGGAGTACATTAAATAGTATATTGGGAAAAAGACATCTTAGTCTAGGCAGGATTTGTGAAAAGGTGCTTATTTAAGGTCCTGAAGGCAAATCATGTTAATTTTCGGCATACAACTGATTTAGGGGTATTCAAGGGTGCTGAATCCAAATCTGCCGTATGCCGGACGCAAAAATGTACCGAAATGCCTCAAAACGGGCAAAATCCAAAATGGCCGCCACCACAGTGTTAAAATCCTGCAATCACTTTTCTTTTGGACTAAATAAGGTATGAATTTGAAAATAGCACTTATTTTTATGTTTTCAGACATGGAGAAAGCCATTATGTCATCAGATTTAAGCTCAGATTGGAGGAAAATGCGTATGTCATTGGCTGGCAGCCATTTTAAAAGCAGAGAGCCTCATATTGTCAACGATTTTTAACATTTTTACTAATCTTTCAAGATCCACAGAAAAAAATGCTCTTTGTCTCTGTGAACACAAATACTACAGAAAACTGCACTGAACTGTCTACTTTCACCTGAAAAAAGAAGTTTGTGTCTACCTTTTTCCATTCCTTAGTTATGGGCAGTAGAACATGGGATGACACCACAAAAAAGCACAGATTTTTGACCCCAAAATACTGCATTTCTCACTGCCCATATTTTTGCTTTAAGGACATATTGTCTTTGATAGTGTTCATGTTTGATAAACAACATTTTTAGGGGGTTTGAAGGGTGCTTAATGCCTTTAATTCCCATAGTACATCAAAATGAAGGAATCCAATATGGCCGCCGTCACCAGTCTACAGTGTACATTTCTTTGATTACACAAGGTAAACTCTTAAGTACATTATGTAGCATCAGGTTTTCATACAAGGAGAATTAATTTCCATACTCAGATTTAAGATAGATATCAAAGGATTAGATTAGATTAGAAAGAATTATTTCAGTGTAGACTGAATTCATGTTTGCAACAGGAGATTACCTTTTCCATAAATTGACCATTTGTATTTAAATCTCTCCCTATTTCAATTACACTTTTAATGCATTATACCATGAAAAATGTTCCCACCTCAATACACCTCAGAATGTTTCCACACCTCTTCACCCATAAAAAATAAATGCACACAAGAGTCTGAAAGTCCCTAAATCGAATATTTTCTAATATTATCCTTTGTACAATGGGAATTACTTCATGTTTGCCAGTTTAATTGCTGTGCTCAGATCACTGTATATCTAGGCCTATAAAGGGGATCAAGAGGCAGACTGATGTGAATAATATATAGAATAGAATAGAATAGAATAGAATAGAATAGAATAGAATAGAATAGAATAGAATAGAATAGAGTGTACAGATAAGGGAGTGGCATTGTGTGTGTGTGTGTGTGTGTGTGTGTGTGTGTGTGTGTGTGTGTGTGTGTTTGTGTTTGTGTGTGTGTGTGTGTGTGTGTGTGTGTGTGTGTGTGTGTGTGTGTGTGTGTGTGTGTGTGTGTGTGTGTGTGTGTGTGTGTGTGTGTGTGTGTGTGTGTGTGAATATATACATAAAGGACATACTCAGGCTGGTATTGCACATCAGTCATCCAAAGTTATTGCATAGATTGTCTTGCTTAATGTACATATTTCAGCTGAGATGGCCACTCTGTGACAATTATAACCATTAATTACAAGGCTGGCCTTTGTTCTGTAGTACGGCAAGAATTCAGCTCAACACATTGCACTGTATCAATTATTGCACAACAACCGGAGGATGGAAGGAGATCAGGGGAACAAGAGATTGTCCATGTGTGTGAAATGTGGTTTTAGTCTTTGGTCCTTACTTTGATGATACATCTGTAGTGCCAATGATACATCTGTACAGACCCAAGAACTCAGAACCAGGATAATGTCCAAGACAATGTTTTAGCTCTGTGACAGTGGGAAGTTCAGATAGGGCTAGGTCTATTCTCGCTATAGGTGTGCCTCCTGAAGGCAGCAATGATCTCTTTGGTTTTCTTTTTATTCAGAGTTAGAGACATTTGTCTCGGTCTCTGTACACCAGGCTGCCACCTTCAGTCCCTTTTGCTGGTCATGCTGCAGTCATGGACAGATAGACTTTAGATGGGGGCTCAGCATGCAGCCATGTGGGGATCCAGCCCTGCTGAACAGGGGAGCAGGAGGAAAAGAGAGTCTGTCTGTTATCTTCTGTTGGTAGAATTGTGCAAGTATAGACTTTAAATTGGCCTAGTTAAAATATACTGGAATGTACATCTGCAGTGTATCAATAACGGTGCTCAGCTGGAGAGAGAGCCAATGGCAGGCAGAAGAGCAAGTGGTAGTTTTAAGGTGCCTAGGCACAGAAATGGGCACTTCCCTGTCTTTCTCACAGCACATGAACACAATATTCTAAAAAAGGACTGCTAATTAACCCATTTTGATCCTAAGCCCTTTTTGAGAAAGGGTGTCCTCTTCCTATTAAATCCGCAATATCTCAGCCTCCGAACCACATACAAACATGAAATGAGTTACATTTAAAAGCCAATACCCTCCCCTTGCATTGTAATGTGTTCATTCAGCTCTAACACGCCCACATAGTTACAGTAATAAAATAGCTAAAATCTCAAGATCCTGAAAAACCTATATGTGTTTCCAGGACACAATGGGTTAACTTATACGAGGAGGGGGTATCAAAAATCAGAATGTCCTTGCTGACTTGGAATGTCCTTTTTTGAATATTGTGTTCATGTGCTGTGAGAAAGACGAGGGTGCCCATTTCTATTAGCCTTGCGCACCATCCTACGTATTTCCGCCAAGAGACTTGACTCCACACTACTTCTGATACCAGTTTATATATATACCAAATATATATGCACATACAGTCACCCTTCTCTACTCTTACCAAAATTGTTTACTTGGTATACTAAGTTAACCTATTCCTAATCACCCCTCCTGGAGTTGCTGAATTGCAGCAACTGCTTGACTCCATGTACTCCATGCCACTTCTTGCAGATGCAGTGTTGGATGAGGCAAGCACAAGTTGTGATGTCTTTGTGTGCCTTGAGAATACATGGGTTCTAAATTTTGTTTATAACCTGACTGCGAACCTAGCCGCGCACAACTCAGCCTCTGATTGTTGGAAACCGCTGTCTGTCAAAAAAAAATAGCTCACGTGGTTGGCTGCCAGTGTCTTGCCCCTCTTCATAACATTGTGTTAATAAACAATGAGAACCCATGTATAAGTGGCAGATACAGGAGCAGTGGGACTAAAGCCCTGTTCAATACCACCCATCCCACTTCGGTGACTGGCAGGAGGATAGGAAGGGGTATGTGGGCCTGACTCAATATAGAGATTTGATAATGTGGGGCATTTTATGTAACCATGTGACATCTGAATTAGATAGGACTGATCATTGCAAAACGCCATACTTTGCTTTTGTTGCATTTGCAGCAAAAGTGCCATGCAGTGCATGATATTGTGTGTCCTGCCAAATCACTGGAGAGGAGGAGGTTGATAGGCCTAATGGTTGGGAAGGAGTTAACATATATCAAGTAAATTCCTCACAATAACATGAACTGTTTTGATCCACGTTTCACCTTTCCACCATCCAAAGATATAATGTAAGCACCGCAATAAAATCGGCAAACAATGAATTCCTAATGCACAAAATGTAGATGTGCATATTATATTTAGGCACATTCAGACTTATGTGTGTAAATTTGTCTCATAATGGAAGAGGTGGATTGAGGTGGACATATTGCATCATGTTATAATAAGCATTAAAATAAAAGTGGAAGTAGAGAAAACATTTTCATTCAAAAGAACAGCTTATTGACATGAAAGTCAACTGTCACTTGTAAACATGAATTCAACCTATGAAATCATGTCCTTTGATTCTAATCTTAAATCTGAGTATGGAGATGAATTCTCCATGTATGACAACCTATAGCTACAATGTAATTAAGAGTCCACCTTGTCTGGAGATGGCGTCCATATTCGATTAATTCATTTTGAGGTAGGCCTATTAGAGAGGTTTTGAGCCTAATACACAGCATATTTGAATATTTGAATTAAGCACCCTTCAAAACCCCTGAAAATGCTGCATATCAAACATGAACACTATCAAAGACACTTGGGGAAATGTGGGAGATGAGACAAGTGCAGTATTTTGCAGTATATTGTTTTTTTGTGGTGTCACCCTATGTTCCTGTTGCAATCATGCATTCAGACTACATTGAAATAATTTCCTTTGATATCTATCTTAAATCTGAGTATGGAAATTAATTCTCCCTGTATGAAAACCTAATGCTACATAATGTACTTAAGAGTTTACCTTGTGTAATCAAAGAAACGTACACTGTAGACTGGTGACGGTGGCCATATTGGATTCCTTCATTTTGATGTACTATGGGAATATACATTTATTTATACATCATATTGGCATTAAGCACCTGTTGCACATCAAACATGAACACTATCAAAGACAATATGTCCTTAAAGATATGGGCAGAGAGAAGTGCAGTATTTTGGGGTCAAAAATCTGTGCTTTTTTGTGGTGTCATCCCATGTTCTACTGCCCATAACTAAAGAATGGAAAAAGGTAGACACAAACTTCTTTTTCCAGGTGAAAGTAGACAGTCCAGTGTAGTTTTCTGTAGTATTTGTGTTCACAGAGACAAAGAGCATTTTTTCTGTGAATCTTGAAAGATTAGTAAAAAATGTAAAAATCGCTGACAATATGAGGCTCTCTGCTTTTAAAATGGCTGCAAGCCAATGGCATAAGCATTTTCTTCCAAGCTGAGCTTAAATCTGATGACATAATGGCTTTCCCCATGTCTGAAAACATAAAAATAAGTGCTATTTTCAAATTCATACCTTATTTAGTCCAAAAGAAAAGTGATTGCAGGATTTTAACACGGTGGCGGCGGCCATTTTGGATTTTGCCCGTTTGAGGCATTTCGGTACATTTTTGCGTCCGGCATACGGCAGATTTGGATTCAGCACCCTTGAATACCCCTAAATCAGTTGTATGCCGAAAATTAACATGATTTGCCTTCAGGTGTCAACTTTTTGGAAAAATGACCCTGACTATCTTACCAACCCACTTTTATTGAGAATGCAGGGAATGTTATCACTAAATCAAGAGACATTGCCAATCGTCTAAACAATTATTTTACAGATAAAGTGGGTTCAATAAGAAAGAGTCAATTACCAGTCAGTGATTGCAACTCTATTCTGAACATAAAGCATTTTATGAAAGGCAAACCTAGTGGCTTTGAGTTTTGTGAAGTAGAGGAAAGAACCGTATGTAGAATGATCCAAGCATGCTGTAAAGACAAACAGGCAGGCAACGATTTCATAGATGGTAAGCTACTTAGAATGACTGTAAATTGCATTTCTGCTCCGATATGTCACATCTTCAATGCCAGCCTCAAGAAAGGTGTATTTCCGCAGGAGTGGAAGGAGGCTAAAATAATTCCACTACCTAAGGACAAAAAGGCAACTTTTGCAGCATCTAATTGTAGACCTATAAGTTTGTTGCCTGCCCTTGCCAACGTTTTTGAAAAGATAGTATTCAATCAAATACAGCATTATTTCGCAGAAAACAACTTGATGACAGAGTTCCAACATGCTTACAGGAAAGGGCACTCTACCTGTACAGCTCTGACTCAAATGACGGATGATTGGTTGCAAGCTATAGATAACAAAAATATTTGTGGCGCTGTTCTTTTAGATTTCACAGCAGCTTTTGATGTAATTGACCATGGCTTGCTTCTTTCTAAATTACAATGTTATGGTTTCAAACCATCAGCAATTCACTGGGTAAAAAGCTATCTGACCAAAAGGTCTCAGAGAGTCTACTTTAATGGTTGTTTTTCTGATGGAGTAGAGGTTGAATGCGGGGTAGCCTACCTCAAGGAAGTTGTTTGGGACTGTTAATGTTTTCCATCTTCAATGACCTTCCATTTGATATAAAAGATGCAAAGGTTGCAATGTATGCTTCTGCCAAGTCCACATCAGGTCTAACAGAGGCATTAAATCATGTGTTGGAAAAAGTGGAAGCTTGGGTGAAACAGAACAAACTTGTCCTAAATATAGCTAAAACAAAAAGCATTTTATTTGGATCGAATTATTCTTTAAAAAATGACCCCGTGTTTCAGCTCTCTATAAACAAAATACCCATTGAACAAGTAAAAGAAACAAAACTACTGGGTGTAATTTTGGACAGTAGATTGACATGGTCAAAACAAATAGATAAAATAGTGAATAAAATGAGTTGTGCCCTGGCATTGGTTAGACGATGTAGGAATGCTATCACAAGAGAATTAATTGAAAGTGTAATAAGTGCCTTGGTTCTGAGTCAGATGGAGTATTGTAACATAATATGGTCTAATGCATGTAGAACACATCTAGCCAAACTTCAGGTAGTGCAAAACAAGGCAGCAAGACTAATTCTCCAATGCTCACAATATACCAGCATTACACATATGCACTCTTCTTCGCACTGGCTAAAAGTTGAGGATAAATTAATGGCCTCTTTATTGACCTCAACATGGGCAATATTAAATGATAAAACCCCTCTGAAACAATATAGAAGATTCTGTAAAACGTCTAACTCACACATTTATAATACAAGGTCTGCAACGACAGGGACGTTTGTAGTACCCCGTGCAAATACCAATGCCCTACAAAGAACAGTGGGATACAGAGCGATCACTGCATGGAACAGTATGCCAACCTTTATCACACAAATTAGTTCTAAAGCTAGTTTTAAAAAACAAGTCAAGATATTTTTAGGAAAGAGTTATTTTTAAAAGGGTAGATGTTTATATTGATGTATTTATATTTATTAGCAGGCTGTATTAAATTGTGTAATTTGAATGTATTTTGCTTATAGCCTATTGTAATATGTCATTGTATTGTTTTCTGTATGATCTTCAGATGTAATTTTTAACACTATGAACTGATTTTATTGAATAAAAGACCCCAGGAAGAATAGCTGTGGCATTGTCACAGCTAATGGGGATCCAACAAATAAACAAATAAACACAATTTGTAGCTGGCATAGTTGCTTCTGCTTCCTACATAGGCCAACTGAAATGTGTTAGCTTGCTAGCTTGACAGAACAGAACCATAGGCAATAATACTCATCATGAAGCTATGTTTTATGTAAATGGATATGTTTTCATGCCAATTCATGAAGTATTACTTTACAGACCAGGTATGCATATTCTTACATTCAAAAGTGACAGCTCTTCAGTACTAGCCTGGTTCACACCAGATGGTGTGTGTGTAGCTTTGGCGCCCCCTGGCGGAGCAGAGCTACACACACTACCGTCTGGTACACAGCCATAGAGCACGCTCCGTCTCCAACCAGTAAATAGGCTGAGAATTTATTGCTTCTGCAAGGCCTCCTCACCAACAAATTCCTTCAAAAACCTTCCTGTTAATCTTTAAAGAGTCAATATAGTCTCTAATCTGTCTTGTTAATCCTCACTGTGAATTACCGTTTATATTTAAGAAATAAATTCTCAGCCTATTTTCTGGTTGGAGACGGAGCGTGCTCTGTGGCTGTGTACCAGACGGTAGTGTGTGAAGCTCTGCTCCGCCAGGGGGCGCCGAAGCTACACACACACCATCTGGTGTGAACCAGGCTACTACAGCACAGCCCTTTGATTTCTCAACTCACTCTCTCTTTCCCTTCCTAGTTAAAACATAGATAACCTCCTTCTAACTCTCCTACTCACAAAATGCACTACCTTCAGTCCATAATTGAAATTAGCTGGGAATCATACAATAGACAGCACAAACGTTAAGCTTATCAAATTGGTTATGCTGCCATGCTTAGTGAGTGTAGACATGTCATCATGCAGACCATAGCTTCTTGGTATGGCCTACACACATTTTACATGCAAATGTTCTGGTCTTCACTCACCCGGCCCTGCTTGTGTTTTTGCAAGTGTTTTGGGAAAATACAATGTGAGGCCTGTTGAGGAGCCAAACTAAGATCTTGCCACTGATGGCATATTTTATTATATTCGCTACATAACTTTACTGGAATTTTGGTCGGGGTGGGGGGGGGGGTGGGGTTTAGTAATCGTGATTATAATCGAAATCGTGATTTTGATCAAAATAATCGTGATTATGATTTTTTCCATAATCGTGCAGTCCTATGTCCTATCTACAGACGTGAGTACAAAGGTTGGCAACAGAAAGATGTAAATATATATCTTGCCCTTTTGAAATATCCTAAGGATTGTTGTCAGGATATGTTGCCAAACTTTTCACATTGGATTACTGACCAAAAGGTTTTCAGGCCTACATTTGTGTGTGTGTGTGTGTGTGTGTGTGTGTGTGTGTGTGTGTGTGTGTGTGTGTGTGTGTGTGTGTGTGTGTGTGTGTGTGTGTGTGTGTGTGTGTGTGTGTGTGTGTGTGTGTGTGTGTGTGTGTGTGTGTGTGTGTGTGTGTGTGTGTGTGTGTGTGTGTGTGTTGGCTTTGTGGCCCAGCAGGTGTCTTTACACACGCTAACAAAGATATTTCATACATGTATCCCCCGCTCATCTTTCCCCTGCTCTACAGTGTCTCACCCCAACACACTATTCTGCCTCCCCCACCCCTTCACTCATCTCCCCCCCACACACTATTCTACCCCAACCACCCCCACCCACTATTCTGTCCCCCCATCACCCACTATTCTGCCCCCCCGACCCCCCACCCACTATTCTGCACCCCCCCCACTCCCTCACTCATCCACCATTCTGCCCCACCACGCTCACCCCCGCTGACTCATTCCTCCCCCACCCATTTTTTCCCTCAACACCCCCATCCAATGTGAAAAGTTTGACAGGTCAATTCCCCACCCCCCGAATCAACTTATCCCCCCCCACACACACACATTATTCAGCCCGCCCCAACCCCCCATTTCCCCCCACCCACCTCACTCATACTCCCACACACTATTCTGCCCCCCCCCCACCCCCTAATTCAACTCCCTCTCAACCCCGACTCACCCCCCCCCCCCCAACCAAAATAGTCTGCCCCCTACCCCCGCTCACCCCCTCATTCATCCCCCCGCTCCTCCACATCTTTCGGTCCTCCCTACCCCACCCATCTGTCTCCCCCTATTTTACAGTCTTACCCCCCCCCACTAACACACACACACACACGGTCCACTGTGTCTATGTCAGTGTGTGTAAAGAAGCACGCTGGCCACACACACTTGAAAAAAGCCCACTCAGGCACACACACACACACACACACACACACACACACACACACACACACACACAGTTTGGCAGGACAATAAGCCTTTTTTCAGCAGTCCACTGTGTTTGTGCAATTCCATCATTTGACAACATTCCTTTGGATATTTCAAAGTGGCAAGATATATATATTCATGTCTTTTTCGAGACAACCTTTATACTCATGTAAGGAGATAGGACAGAATTTAACTGAAAATAGGTAATTTCTAGTGTTTCCCCTGGTCTCTTTACTTACTCTAGTTCCTGTAGTTGACAGTCTGGATTCCGGAGTAGATCAGAGATGTGCTTCACCTCAGAGTCTCCTAGTTCATATCCGTTGTATTTCAGATTCAGCTGTAGCTGGTGTGATGAAGGGTTTGATGTCAGAGCTGAAGCCAGAGCAGCACAGCTTTCTGCTGTTAGACGGCATGTACCAAGCCTGGAGAGAGACAGAGGAGGAGGAGGAGAGGAGGAGAGGAGGGCAGATATGGAGATTTGGTAAGGAATGCAAACATAAGGTGAAGACACACACACACACACACACACACACACACACACACACACACACACACACACACACACACACACACACACACACACACACACACACACACACACACACACACACATGGTTTAGGGATTCATAAATGCTGTCAATATTGGGAATCTGAATTACACCTAACAGAAACATGAAGCACATTGTGATACTCTCCATAGGATTGCATTCAAATCTCACACCAATATGCCAAGTGCAGACTCAAAATGTAAAAGTTCAATGAAGAAAGGTTGAAACGCACACAGATGACCTCCCTTTTAATCCCTTTTAATTTTGAGACGATTCGAGCCAACACTGCCCCTTCTCTACCGGATTGTAATCTGGGTTGTACTCACTTTTGTGGACAATATTCAAACATTAATGGATTTATTTTTTGTCCTGAGTGAACAAGAAATTGTATCGGTTATATATGTTGTTAAAAGGTCATGTGGGTTAAACATTAAGAAACTTAAACATCTTGTGGTGATTGCTGCAGTTTTATTTAGGGCTGTCAGTAGATTAAAAAAAATAATCTAATTAATTACAGAATTTGTAATTAATTAATCTAATTAATCGCACTTACTCGTATGTTCTTTTCATGACGCGAAATAATAATAATAATAGTAATAATAATAATAATAATAATAATAATAATAATAATAATAATAATTACAATATAGGCCCTATGATGTAGGCCTACTAATATGTTAAAATAGGACTGGTAAACAGAGTTAGTGAATAAATAGGCTAAATTAGCCAACACAAAAAATGAATCTAGAGTATCTTATCTATCTATCTGTCTATCTGTCTGTCTGTCTGTCTGTCTGTCTGTCTGTCTGTCTGTCTGTCTATCTATCTATCTATCTATCTATCTATCTATCTATCTATCTATCTATCTATCTATCTATCTATCTATCTATCTATCTATCTATCTATCTATCTATCTATCTATCTATCTATCTATCTATCTATCTATCTATCTATCTATCATAAAAGGTCAGAGTTCAAGGAAATGGGAACACCCCCTGATGACGTGCATTCATTCACGTTTTGTTTACATTTTGGGGAGCTGGATTAGCCAGGAATGATAACTGCACTGAGCTAGCCAATAACCCTTGCTTGGACTAAACATTGATTCTACACCAAAATATTCTATGGATATAAGACAGGACAAGAAAGACTGACTGATGTAAACTTCTCCAAACTCTGCACGAAAGGTAAGACATCCTATCTCTGTAGGCTATAGCGATTGGTTGAAGCTAGAAAACGTCAGTGTCTGAGGTGTCAGTGGAAGTTAGCGATCAAAGTTGTCAACTTGACATCTGTGGCACAGTGGTATTATTTTATTCTGAACGTGGCATGTATCACTCAAATCGCTGTAATCACAACCCAACTTGAGAAGATCATCTTCCAGCACTTGCGATGACTTTGTGCTGTCAAATTGAAATCCCTACTCTGCGCTGTTGACACTTGCACTGTAGCTTGTGTCATGGGGTAATTTCGGAGCCTGTAATATTTTGATTCTTATGTGCAGCGTGGAAAAGGTAGCGAGTATCTATCAAGTGGTTTGATGTTGTAGTGAATATACAAGTGTTGTTCTGCCGATGAGCAGAAACCTCTGCTGAAATTGCGGTAGGCTCTATGTAAGTTAGTAGCTTGGCTACCGCGGTCACACATCATGAACACAAATATTTGCGTCGTGTGTTTCAAAGCCTGAACAGTCAATGCATTCGTATGCTGGGCTATAGTTGTATGAAAGATTTAAGTAGGCCTACCACAAGTCCAACTATTATACAACTGCCATGGCCAAATCAAATGATAAACTGTCTTGAAATGCGCCTGTAGGCCTATTCATATCAGATGAACCAGCTGCCGAGCGCAGACTTGTAGCTTACATCTCGTGATAAAATGCTTTCTAAAAGTTATCAAATATAGACAAATCGATAATGGGAAAAACACCACATTTTGTCTGACATGGTATTAGTATTAGAGATTGTCTGATTGCTTGTGTTAATTGAAGGAAAACGTCGTTGGTCCACAGCTATTTTTAAACTGAACAGCTGTTCGCAGCAATGCAGCGTCAACTGGCATCTCGTAATAATTCAAAAATATCTAAAAATAATTAAATACAAACATATGCTTTTGTTCATGAAAAAAGACAGAAAAGTGTCTGTATTTGCTGTATTTATTGTATTTTAGCTTTAGAAGTTGACGGACGGCTTGTATTTATCACAGCGTGAGTGAGTGAATTCAGTTGCCACGCCATGCGCTTAGAACGTATGTCTACCCATAAATAATTAATGCCATTGATTTTTACAACGCGTTAATGCGCCTTGTAATTAATTAATCGAATTATAGCGTTAGAATGACAGCCCTAGTTTTATTATATCGACGCCGGGAGCATAAGACAAGACCTTCGGGTAGACTGTCCTCTCTTACACACAAATTTCTAGTTGGTCAACCAACATCTTTATACATCTGTAACCCCCCCCCCACACACACACACACCCACACCTCCCCTCACAGTCCCTTTTGGCACTATTTTCGGGCCTTCCTTAGAAATGTAAATGTCCTGGTGTGACTTTGAAGCCACTGTCCGTTTCAGATGGTAATGATTCCAAGCCCAGAGGATAAGGAAGGGTGTGTCTTCTGTCTTCTCATCTTACTTATCCCAATGTGAATTTCTTCAACCTACAGCACAACTTTAATTACAAGCTAAAACCAGTACATATAGACTTGAAATCAAATTTATTACGACAGTCATTAATCATTGTGTCATAGTTAAATTTCTGTAATGCTCTCCTATGAAAAAATATACTCACAAATTTGCAAAAATATGTGTACTCACGAGATATAATGTAATAACTAGAGATGCACAGGATCCAAGATCCGTTTTTTCACAGGATCCGGATTCGGCAGGATCTTAACCCTCTGGGCGCCACAGACGACTTTCATCGACAAGATGCCGTATTGTTTATAACGGCCGTTTTTTTCAAATAGGATATCAAATGTAGTTCAACTTCCACCTCTATAGGTGGCAGACATGTTTTACTTCAGTTCTAAACACATTGGGACGCCTTTATATGGTATTTTGTTTAACCCTATCCAGACTGGGGGGGGGCTAAAAGTGCCCGCACAAACTTTGATGTCGTATAATTCCTTAACGACTTAAGCTATGACTACGAAACTTTGTGACTTTTCCTAACATTTAGTTGGCTACAGTTAGGTACCAAAAGATTAGGTTTATCATTTTTTCTGTTGCCATGGCAACGGTTTTCTGACAGGTATGTCTGACCAAAAATCACTTAACCATATCTATGACGCCATATATTTTTGTTATTTCCATTAGCATCAGACAACTGTGTGAGCATTTAAGTGGTTTGAAGCATAGAATCATTAAAATTTAAGTGCATTACCTAAATTTGTTGGAAAATCCATTATGGCGAGATTTTGGACATAATAACATAATGATGTCATAATGACGTCATAATAATAGATAATTACACAAAAATTATGTCATTCATAGATGTCCATATGTAGATCATCTCCCCCAAGTTTCGTAGTCATACTGTATTCCGTTCATGAGTTATGAGGGGGGGGGGGTCAAAAGAGCCCCCCCCCAGGCCCAGGAATGCCAAAAAAGCCCAGTCTGGATAGGGTTAAGAAAACTACAAAACTACAAACCGCGTTCATTGCGGAAGTAACTCCTCCCCTGTGAAACAACTCGAAAGACGGAAGCAACTCTGCAGTGACATTACGTGGATAATTCTACTGAATAAACGACCAAATGCATTCAAATGGTAACTTGTCATGGTTGTACATATGTATTCATCATATATTTCGCCCCTAAATGAGGTAATATGCAAACAGGAGTGTATTTTCTGCCGCAGTAGAACTTCCCATGTTATGGTGCCTGAGGGAGACTATCGATAGCCTATTTGTCGATCATGGGGACTGTAACAGGAAAACCCTTCATTCATTCACTTGTAAGTACACAATAGAAGTGTTTGTTTCTGCAGGAGACTTATATAATGAGGAAGGGAAGGTTTTTCCGATCAAGACGCGAGGTAAATATTGCGTGCTGCTTTGTATACTGTCGCTATGCTGGCGACGTTCATTGCAACGGGGGATGAGGAAACGCGTCGTAATTTGCCTGTTACAGACTCAATAGTCAACACCTGGAGGGTGACAGGGGTCGGGATGTTTGTAGAAGAGCTTGTATACTAAGTAGAAAAGTAAATGAAGACAAAAGAAGTGTGCATATTCCTGCCAACAGCGGGGGATGTTGAGTGAGAAGTATAGGCGCCTGAGACACACAGGTCTCGTGCCCATTCTACTCGGTGCAAATTGGAATCGCAGTTCACGCTACTCGACACTGTTTGTGCCGTCTGCAGGTCTAAATAAATAGCAATGCTATTCTAATAATATAATAATAGTAATAATTATGTCAAATTGCGACCTGACTGAGTCTATTAGCAACAGAAAATTGTGATACCAGCTGGGGTTTGGTGCATCAGAATGACATCGGCAGGCAGGCAGTGTGGCAGTAAGCCAATGAGTCTAAAAAATAGTTTGAGAGCTAAGGTAATAAAAAGGGCCCACGTGTGCGAGTAGGCTATGTGTTTCAACCCTTGAGAAATATTTCACTTCACCTCTATTACTGACTCTTGTTCTAGCGAAAAAGGCAGAGATGTTCGGACTGCCTGCCAAATTATTCTGATTTCTCATGTAGCTTCCCATTGCTGAGAGAACTTTTTTTTGCTGGAGACAGAGAAAGATGTGAAGCACCAGTATGAAATGGATTGGATATATTGTAGATCGTAGTTCTCGACTTTTAAGCAATAAGCCATGAGATAACGGCCAAGGGGAGTGGGGCACAACACGAAGCGGAGTGCCGCAAACGTCCCCTTGCCCGTTATCAATTGAGCACAACCCACAGACTCCAGTTGCTTATTCCTAATCTATATATATTATATATATATATACTTAACTATTAACTGTACCCTTACTTATCTATTATTTAAATAATTATATGCTATTAACTTGAGACACATGGTAAGGGGCCATATACAGTGCCCTCCATAATTATTGGCACCCCTGGTTGAGATGTGTTAAAAGGCTTAAAATAAATTCAGTGTTTATTGCAGAAGAATACTGTCACACTGAAAATGTTAGGAAAATGTAGCCTTCAACTCAAATGAATTGTAGGAAAATAAAAAAATCCCTGACTAAAAAATAATTATTTTTCATTAAATCACCTGTTCCACAATTATTGGCACCCTTAACAATTCCCAGGAAATAAATATAATTGAAGCATTTCTGTCATTTCTACAGTAGTTTACAAAGTTTACCAGAGTATGTAGGAACATTTAATTAGTAATTCATCACTTCCTGTTTCCCTGGGGTATAAATATGATGTGACACAGAGGCCATTTCTCTTATCCACTCTTAAACATGGGAAAGACAAAGGAACACAGCATACAAGTGAGGCAGATGTGCGCCGACCTTCACAGGTCAGGCAGAGGCTACAAGAAGATTGCCCCTCAACTGTAGCTGCCCATATCCACTGTGAGAGGAATAATTAAGAAGTTCAAAACAACTGGAACAGTGGTAATCAAGCCTGGACGAGGACCCAAGTTTATTTTGCCACCACGCACAGTGAGGAGGATGGTAAGAGAAATCAAAAGATCTCCAAGGCTCACTGTTACAGAATTACAACAAATGGTAGCATCCTGGGGTCACAAAGTCTCCAAATCAACCATCAGGCGCTGTCTACACGCCAACAAGCTGTTTGGGAGGCATGCACGGAGAAAACCTTTCCTCACCCACAATCATAAACGCAAACGTCTGGAGTTCACCAAGCGGTATTGGGGCTTCAACTGGGACCGTGTGCTTTGGTCAGATGAGACCAAGATTGAGCTTTTTGGCAACAAACACTCTAAGTGGGTCTGGCGTGCCACGAAAGATGCGCATGCTGAAAAGCACCTCATACCCACTGTGAAGTATGGGGGTGGGTCAGTGATGCTGTGGGGCTGTTTCCCTTCCAAAGGCCCTGGGAAGCTTGTTAGGGTGCATGGCATCATGAATGCTTTGAAATACCAGGACATTTTAAATCAAAATTTGTTGCCCTCTGCCCGAAAGCTGAAGATGGGCCGTCACTGGGTCTTTCAGCAAGACAATGACCCTAAACATATGGCCAAATCTACACAGAAATGGTTCTCCAGACACAAAATCAAGCTCCTCCCATGGCCATCTCAGTCCCCAGACCTCAACCCCACTGAGAACCTGTGGGGCGAGCTGAAGAGGAGAGTACAGAGGAGAGGACCCAGGTCTCTGGATGATTTAGAGAGATTCTGCAAAGAGGAATGGCTGAAGATCCCTCTTTCTCTCTTTTCCCATCTTGTGAAACATTATAGGAGAAGATTAGGTGCTGTTTTGTTGGCAAAAGGGGGTTGTACAAAATATTAACAACAGGGGTGCTAATAATTGTGACACACATTATTTGATGTCAAATAATTATTTCTTTATGTGGGATTTTTTCCCCACTGAATAAATGCACTTGTATTGAAGGTTGGATTTTTCTCTATTTTTCCATTAAGGTCCCATATTATTTAGAAAAAAATAATAATAATTGGAAGCTAAAAAACACATCTCAACCAGGGGTGCCAATAATTATGGAGGGCACTGTATATATAATTATAATTAACATAATTAACAGCAAATTAGCTATAACCTAATACTTTAGTAACAGTTAATAATCACTACTTAATGCCACATTAGACACATATAAACTGTTATTAATTCACATGTTAAACATTAGTAAGCAGTTACTTAACTATTAGATAACTATTACCATGTGTCTCAAGTTCATAGCATATAATTATTTAACTAATAGATAAGTAAGGGTACAGTTAATAGTTAAGTAGCTATTAGGTCATACTTAACTAAGGACCTTAATTAACACTTACTTAATACAAAAGTAAGGCATATCTAATGATTAAATAATACCGAATTATTGTTGTCTATAGATTGCGTACCCATCATGCACTGCTCTTCTTGGAGCTAATATTCTCAAACATTAACCTAATTATCACAAAGGAATGGTTTAGTTTCATTTCAAAACTGTTACTCTTCATAATGTTCTGCATTTATTGTAGGGTTTTTACCATTAAATTTAATAAGTGGTACATGAAAAAATTACATCTCATCATCCCACCATCATTGAGAAGTGTACGTCCAATCCTTGCTATATAATGGCTCCTGATGACACTATTACAGTGATTTGAACGAGTGAAAACTAGATGTCACAGTAGATTAATTACTTAACTATTAGGTATGCTCAGCCAACTCTATTATAAGGGTCCCAAACACCAATATCTATCGATTAATTAACCATTAGTTATCCACAGCCAACTCTAATATAAGGGTCCCAAACACCAATATCTATGTATTATATAACCATTAGTTATGCGTTGCTTTTGTATTAAGTAAGTGTTACTTTTGGTCCTTAGTTAAGTATGACCTGATAGCTACTTAACTATTAACTGTGCCCTTACTTATCTATTAGTTAAATAATAACATGCTATTAACTTGTAACACAAGATAACAGTTATCTAATAGTTAAGTAACTGCTTACTAATACATTAATAACAATTAATATGTGTCTAATGTGGCATTAAGTAATGATTATTAACCCTTACTTAAGTATTAGGTTGTAGCTACTTTACTGTTAATTATGGCCCCTTATTTGGAAGTGTTACCGGTTCATGACATCATGACATATATATTCTCATTCTACAGTCGGTCCCCCTACAATGCACACCCTTTACCGAGGTAATGCCACGTCATCCACCTCGGTACGTACCGGGCCTAGCTGCAGTGTACCCAAACAACCGCCAGGTGGCACTTGGGAGCACTCGCTATACTTGGGAGCGCTTGCTATACTTGGGAGCGCTCGCTATAGGCTTTACCACGTGGTAGCGCATGGGACCCAAGAACCCATAATCCAGAAGGTTTTTTTTTAACCCTCCTGTTACCCTCAAAATTTCAAACATCTGTTATCCTTGGGGTCAATTTGACCCCAGCGATTTTAATCCATTAAAAAAGGACTGTATTTCAGACTTTTTCTCAACTTTTTGTGTCTGGCCCTTCAGCTCTATTTGTTGTTAACATAAAAAAGCCCTTCAAGGGTTGCTGCCCCCCTCACACACACCCCATTTGTCTAAAATACCTAATCAATGACTAAACGAAAATGTGAAAATATCCATAAAATCTCATTTTCTGATTTAAAACTGGAAAGAAAGACTTCATTTTAACTTCAATGCCTTCTTATTATCTCTCACTCAATATTTCTACCATTATATAAGAAAGGCAATTTTGTTTAGTGATAATAATTGCATTTTCTTGTCCTCGTGGTCAATTTGAACCCAGTTCAAAAAACAGACAAAATTTCATACAAATGGAATGTAGTTTTATTCACTCACAAAATGTAAAACATTAACTTGTAACATCATAAAAACTGGTAGGTAGAACACAGTACAACAATGCCAAAATGGTACAATACATGAACTTTTCAGAATTGGACTGAAATGAACTATTATGATTCAGAACATTTTTTCAATATGTAGACTGAAACTGATGTAGGACTACTACTGTGCACACAATGAGCACAAGATATCCGCATGTGCCTTGCAGACATATTTGTTGCATTTCACGCATCTGTTGGTGGTCTTCGAGTCATTCCTGACGGGACAGACCTGGCACCTTCCGCGTTTCCCCTGAGTAGGCCTGGCCACTGGAGAGGTTGGAGCATTGGCCCCACTTTGCACTTCCTTCACAAGAGTGGCAGCAGCTGGTGATGCTCTGGGAAGGCACCGCCTTCTCTCAATGTGCGGCTTGACGAGTGCAGAACCAAGTTCCTCCAGGAAAATCCTCCTGCAATTGAGTTTCCCACTGTTCCACGCCTTGTTGACTTCGATCCATATTACAAATGCATTGTAGGCACTGACATCTATGATGTTGAAGAATAGGACAAGGGGCCAACGAGCAGTCATGCGTCGGCAGCTGTAGGTGGCAGTGACCTTGTCGAGGTTGTCGACTCCTCCCTTCGTCTCATTGTAGTCAAGCACCATCTGTGGCTTCCTGTCTTCTCTGCTGCTGAGTGCAGCATTGTGGTGCATGGTGCTCATAAGTAGCACATTTTTCCCCTTTTTGGGGCAGTAGGAGACGACAGTGACGCTGTCGGTAAAGGCAAACATTGATGACGATGCCTTTCTGGTTTTCACTGGGATAAGTGCAGTTGGAAGCTCTGGCTTGTTCTTCCTTACTGTTACCAGCACTGTGATCTTTCTTTTTAGTAGCTCCTCGCATAGGGCATATGAGGTAAAGAAATTGCCGCATGTCACATTATGGTCACACAGGCCTTCAGCCATGTCCAGGACCACCCTCATCCCCTGGTTCTTTTCAGGTGCTTCACCAGGTGCCTTGCCTGTGTACACCTGCATATTCCAGGCATAGCTGGACTGGGCATCACATGCTGCCCAAATTTTTATGCCATATTTCGCTGGTTTGCTCGGGATGTATTGACGGAAGGGACAGCGACCCCGGAAAGCAACCAGACATTCATCCACTGTTACATGGGGTCCTGGATTGTACAGCAAGGGCAATCTTTGGACCCACTTGTCCCATACATCCCTGATGGCAGCAAGTTTGTCACGTGCACGCCTTCCCTGCCTGGTTTCTCTGTCATCAAAGCGAATAACACGTGACAACATATGGAACGTCTTCAGAGACATTGTGGCAGGAAAAATGGCCCTTCCTGTTTCAGGATGCCATAGACTAGCTGTAGCCTCCCCCTTTGATCTGTAGACCCCTGCTAAAATGAGTAACCCCACATAGGCTTGCAAAAGGGTGTCATCGATGTCTTGCCATGTGTCTCCATATACACGTTTCCCCTCCAAGTTTGTCATGTCAAGTACTTGCTTTTCAATTAGTGATGTAATGAAAAGCTCAAATGCAGTTTTTATGCTATAGACACGACTAACTGCATACCTGGTGGGGCCTGGAACCATTTTGATTGCATTAGCAGCGCTTCGTCTCCCGTGCTGTTCAGTTGGGGAGACAGACCATGATATTTTGCCATTTTTGGACAGCAACCTGTCTGTTGGAGCTTGTGACACCACAGGGGGATCAACATGAAGGCTTTCATTCTCCTCTCCCTCATCTGATGATAAGTCATGATTTGGATTCTCCTCAACATTATCCTCTGTTTCAGAAGCATCTTCATTCTCTATGTCACTGTCACGATCAAAAAGCTGGGATAAAACCTCAGTTGTAGAAAATCTTTGGTTCGAAGACATATGTAGGCTACTTCTGACTAACAGATATCACTGGAGGAAACTGTGTGAAATGCTGGTCAGGTTTACATATTAAATTCCATGCTGCAGGGTAAGAGGCTCCTCCCCCTCTAGTGCGGGATTCGGGAATATCAGCGTTCTCGTGGGAATATTTTTTGTTTGACAAATGTTTGTGTCATCAGAACTATCAGTGTTAGGGCCCTTAATATTAACAAGCCCTCTGAAGTGTGTAAAAGTGTCAACTTAATGTGAACTAAGACTTATAAAGCATCAGTGTAAGTGAATTTTACACGACATTACATTTTTTATGCAGTTTATCACTTTGGGGTCAAATCGACCCCAAGGAACACAGATGTATGCAAGATGTGTACAGGACATCAGGAAAGTATAATGATGAAAAATGTCAGTTAACCATGTTCTCCCCACTTAATTAGGAAAAGTCATCAAGTATGAGGCAAGAAAGATGTGTACTTTGTGAATTGTGAGATGTCAAACATTGAAAGGGGTCAAATAGACCCCAAGGATAACAGGAGGGTTAACAAAAACTGTATATATATGATATCTCTCTCTCTCTCTCTCTTTCTCTCTCTCTCTCTCTCTCTCTCTCTCTCTCTCTCTCTCTCTCTCTCTCTCTCTCTCTCTCTCTCTCAAACACACACACACACACTTTCTCTTGCTTACACACAATACACATTCACTCACGCGCACACACACACACGCGGGCACGCGCACACATACACATACACATACTCCTAGGCTATAAGTTTGATGCAACAGTGGGTAGATTTGCCATTAAGGAATTGTCTTTAAGTGTGCGCAAAATCATGGCACATTGTCCTTCACATGTGGATGCATATCTCCCGCCAGCTTCATAAGAACAATGTCTCACTGTAGGCTATGATGATGATATGCGGTGAGAAATATAGCCTATGCTATGTCATCTCATAATCATGGTAGCCTGAGTATCATCCTCCGTAGTGACCGCGCTGGCTCAATACTTTCGCTTGCTGACCACGGAGTCTGACCCTGCAGCCACCCCCGGCAGTTGGAATTCAGATATTTGTTCAGTATCTGAATAGCCAATAGGCTCGCTGCTAGTCGAAGCCCCTCCCCAAGCCCTCTTACATATTCAACTGAAATACAACAACTTGATGATGGCGATGTGATGTCTGTAACCAGGACATTTGATAGTGCTTGGTGTAAACTGGGACATTGCCGTCCGCGGTCACTACGGAGGATGATACTCAGGCTATAACCATGGAGTTCCGTGCATGTGATTTCATCTGGGTCAGTCAGAAATGCATGCACCCTGCGCACCGGGAAGAGTGTTTTTTCAAACAAGAAAACTGGTTCATCATGTGCATGGCTTAAACTGACTTTAACCCTATCCAGACCGGGGGGGGCTAAAAGTGCCCGCACCAACTTTGATGTCGTATAACTCCTGAATGACTTAAGCTATGACTACGAAACTTGGTGACTTTTCCTAAAATGAAGTTGGCTACAATGTGATACCAAAAGATTAAGTTTATCGTTATTGTTGTTGCCATGGCAACGGTTTTCCGACAGGTACGTCTGACCAAAAATCATTGATCTAAGTCTCATCAGTGTACCCTCCTTATTGCATACTACTTATGGTATAGTTAATCCTTTACATTAGCATAACATTACCTAATATATTATTAGCTTAATTAATTATCATTAATTTATGCTAATTTATGCTAATGTATGCTAATTTGACGACGTCATCACATTTATAATCAAATAGCTGCTTTTATCGTTACCAATGCACATTTCACCTCAATTTTATTTCTGTTTTTTATTTGTCATTGCTTGTGTGACTAATGTAGATCATGCCCTGCAAATTTAGTAATAATGCATCCTGTTGTTGAGGGCTGACTGCTTGCGGCAATGTTATATGAAACAGAAGCCGCTTTGCCATATCTACGACGTGATTTTGTCAAGTAATTTTTCACATTTTTTTACATTTTCATTAGCATCAGAAACCCTTGTGAACTTTTGAAGTGGTCTGATGCACAAAATAACTAAAATTGATGTGCATTACCCAAGTTAGATGGAAAATACAATTAGGTGAAAATTAAGGCAATACAACAGGAAATGATGTCATAATGACGTCATAATGACCAATAATGACACCAAACTTATGTCAATCAGAGATCAAAAGGGTCAAAAGAGCCCCCCCACCCGGTCCCAGGAATGCCAAAAAAGCCCGGTCTGGATAGGGTTAATGTTTTCCAACGTACTATAGTTTTCCTCTCGTAATAGCACCTGGCGTGACCACAGTTAGATGACCTCGCGCGCGTAAACCCATTAAAATATAGCCTAGCCTTCTGTGGCTATTCAGAGCAATATGAACCAATCAGGTCGGCGTTGCTATTAAGCAAAATACTTCCCTGATGTCTACTTAACTAAAATAAGCTGCATTTGTCTAATATTTGGAGACATCGCCTTGCTCTTTCTGCGGGGAAGCGCCTCTCTCTCTCTCCCTCTCTCGCCCGCCCACACACGCACACACACACACACACACACACACACACACACACACACACACACACACACACACACACACACACACACACACACACACACACACACACACACACACACACTCTGTTTGGAGAGGACGCATTTAAACTGTTACAGTTTAGGCAGTAGGCCTATTTAAGCATAGGCTACACACATTTCAACTTTCACGTTGTGCGATGGGTGGGGGACAAGTGGGGGAAAAGTTATTTCTCTCGCTCTCTCTCTCCCTCTCTCGCCCACACACACACGCGATGTAGCCTGTAACGAAACTCTTTCCACTCTTCGCAAGACCTAATTCCAATTGACTCGTCTTGTTGAATACCAGCCAAACTCACAAGCTAGATAGCCAATAGTTTCGATTGTGCTGCTTGGAGATGAGGCATTTAAACTGTTACAATTTAGGCAGCAAAGAGAAGACGGCGGTTTTCCCGGTGTAACACCCCAACCATTTTTAACGGGAGCACTTGAGATGACTATGATCCAACTTGTCTTGAGCACCGTCATAGCGCAACAAATCGTTATCGTAAACATAGCCTAGATAATTGGAAATTACAAAAAATAGGCTACATTTTATAGACTTTGGCTATAGGCTAAGCCGACTTCTCTACCTGTTTGAATTAGTGCAGCCTACAGGAAGGACGTTAATTTGGTCAACTGCAAGAGACTACTAATTTGTGACTTGACGTGATGTGTGAATAATTAGGCTACGCTATGCAACAGGCATATTTAGCCGCACTCAGTCATTTGCTCATGGTATTGGGTGAATGTCCCGACCCTGTGTGTCCGCGTGCATGCATGCAGGGGTGGGGAAAAAATACATCAAGCGTAAGCGTGCCATCACCACCCATCCCCCCGGACCCACTGAAGATCCAAGCAATTGTAGTCTGTCAGTATTTTAGTGTGTGCCCAGGTAGTTGAATTCCTGGCATGGCCTGGTTATCTCAATCGTGCCAAGAAGATGTTTGCCCTCAGGCTAGTGTGTTCATAAAGCGCATGTTCGATTTGCTGTAATAGGCTACGATCAGTAAGCCTCAACTTGTCTGTCTTTTCTTTTCCTTCTTTGGATATTTTGTAAAATAGGCCTACGTTAAAGCCTAAATACGATAATAGGCCTAAATAATGCTAATAAAGTAAGCTAAATAAGTCAGGCCTAAATAAAGTTGTTTTAGCCTATGAACTCAGGCAATGCAGAAATTTGCGGAGGGATTTTTGATATCTTAGCCTATAATAGGCTACCGATATTATGGCTTTATGAACTTCATGAATAGGCCTACTAGGCTACAAGATCGGGTAAACAAGGATTGACTTGTAGACCACCAACATCTGATGCTGAAGTGGGGGAGGGTTGTTTTTTCACTTCAAATGTTCCCCGACACACACACACACACACTACACACACACACACAGATACGCCGCTAATTGCTCTCTCTCCGTCTCTCCCTCTCTTTCTCATTGTTGCTATACGTGCATCTGGATAGGCCTAGGCAGTGTGGTCACCCAGCACATTTTCATACAAATGCTGTGTTTTTGTTTAAAATGAAATCTTTATTCAGTTATTTGTGAACAGTCTCTGCTTTTCTCTTTCGATGTTGCGTCACCGTGGACAAGTGTCTGCTCGAAAACTTAATGCAAAGCGGCTAAAATGTTCAGAACGTGTTGAACTTTTCAGAACAGGAATGTTTGTCTGTGGGGGAGGGGGTGGGTTACAGCAGTGCAGTGCAGTGCACGGGACTCACTGCACAGCCTTTTGTGACATGTCGTGGCGCGACAGGTTATCCAGCCTCCGAAGGAGTCATAGTTCCCCAGTCATATTGTTGGTTTGAATCTCCACCGAAGCAACTGAATTTGCAGTCCTAATCACAGATGATTAGCCACATGCAGTCCATCACATCCCCAGTTAACCGGAATCCCGTCGATCGCGCACAACAGCGCATTGAAAGGATGAAATGTTCACAAGCACCAATAAAAAAACCCGTCTTCAACCTATTAGTCCGTAGGCTATCCTGAGGATATCCGTTCCTGACTTGAATAGGCAGAAATAATTAACAGTCATCACTTATAAGTTAGGAGCGGAATTGAGACGGTGAATGCAGGACAGAATAATAAAAACAAAACACCGTCGACTGGCGGTCTTGTTTAGGGATCACGCTTGTGTTATTATGCCCAATGTTACATGCAACGCGCAATTGGCTGACTCTTTCCACGTGTAGCCTACTAAAACTGAGGGAGGGATACACGTACAATGAGCTACACTGAAGCCGATTACTCTGCTTCGCAAAAAAACAGTGCACCAATAATACCCCCGTCTTCAACCTACTACTTACCAGATATATAGGCTAGTAATAGTATTAAGTTGTGCTACCTTGTTTTTTGTGGTAACGACAGTGTAGATCAGGTAATAGCCTGCAATAGGGGAAGCGGCATGCGCCAGTTTTAAAGACAGAATGTCGTCGCCAAATGTAAAATCACATCTCTCATGCTGACGTAACGGGGCACTACTTCATTAGGCTACAATGTTGTTCATGTCTGTTTTTACTCACACTATACGAGTGGTTCAATTTGTGTTTTTGTGCTCATCGCACAAATGAGACAGGCTTGCTTGATAGGGCTACACAAAGCAAGCGACATCGGTCCACTCAAAATGGTCCGAACTCCGCCGCTTGATTTCATGTCTCCTCAGTCTCTCCATTACGGTTTATTAGCCTACTCTGTTTTGCTATTTTCGTTATTCTTAGCCCTGGCTTTAGAGATGAAGCATCAGTGATCAGTGAGGTTGTGGAAACGGTTGAATAATGGTGGTCCTATATTGTAAAAGTGTTCCTGTCTGATTGACTCAGTTTTAATTGTCTTTACTAGTGGTGTGGATCGTCAATGATCTCACGATTCAGTCCAATTACGATCAGGAGGGTAACGATTCGATTCAATCCGATCCGATCCGATTCAACGATGCATTGCGATGCGCGGGGACGGAGCACAAGTTTGTGACGGGGTTATGTCGAGGTCCTCTACCCATACGCTATGCTTGATGTTACAAACGTCTAGCCTAATTGTCTGTTATTGTTCACAATACTGTGTCCGAAACAGATTAATTTTTAAACAGCCAGACTTCTCGTCGATAGGCTATGGTTCCGCTTTGGCAAGGGTGAAACTTGGGGAGACATGTGGAAACGGCCGGGGATCACTGCCAGCATATTTGCTATTCAATTAATGTGATGAAGGATGGTCAAACTTTAGATGCTGCATGCCACGAAAGGGGCAATTTTTCGGGAGCAGCTAGGTAAAATGTTTAGGGGTCGGGAGGGAGGAACTGAACAGTTGTCAAATAACTTGGGCCCTAGGCCTACTTGACTATGTCCTGAAATCGGCAACCTACTGTAGGTGATATAGACTACACACTGGCCCAGAATATGTAGCCTAGCCCAGTGTTTCCCAACCACTGTGCCGCTGCACACTAGTGTGCCGTGAGAGATCGTCAAGTGTTAAAAAAATAAAAAAAATAATTCTTATCAGCAAATAATGCCTATATGTCATTATGTAGTGTCTGCTGTTGACTGGCGTCCTAATCATGTAATAATTCCTTATCACTAGGTGGCAGCAGGTAGCGAATAGCATTGTAGTAGCTGTCAAAAAAGGCAAATGCCGTGCCGTGAGCTCGAGTCAATACAAAGACAGTTACATTTCATTTGGATTTAGGTCAACCGGTAGGCTACTTGTATGTGGGATGCAACGATTCCATTGTGCTTGGTATGTAAACGAAACACCCTTCACAAAACAAGAGTGCAGACTTTTTTGTTGGCCTGCGTAAGCAAACAGAGAACCAAGCAACATTTATGAGAGGAAAAAGGTAAACGAGAGAACCTTAACCCTTTTACTGCCGTCGTCGCAAAATTGCGACAGGTCGCGGTATTGAATTAGGTGGGCTGTCACGTCGAATAGAGTGTAAAATCTTGTCCATACTCCTTTCCACTGGGTGGCAGACATGTGGTACTTCAATCCTTTCTAAGAATTTCGACCCCTCTTAGTGCATTTTTTTCGAGTAATTTCCATCTGAAAACCCAGACGCGGAAGTTGCGTTGCAAGTCACTATTTCAAAACAAAGGAGGATCGGCGTTGTGAGATTGTGCACATAATTTCCTCTAATTCAAGCCCAAATACATTCTAAATGCAATTTGTCTTTGTGGTTTATGTTTAGTGACATTATATTTTCTCACAAGTTGATTGTATATGTGTAGACATTTATAATATGGCCTTAGACAATGCGTCTCCTATTGCTAGCTTAGCCGTGGCTACAGAGAAGAACAGCCAATTCGAATAGGCAGTGAAATAGATCCCCTTGCCAAACACAGGGAAACATCGCGTCAGTTTTACATACATAAACAGTTTTACAAACATAACTGATCCTAACCATAACTCAATGGAAAGTTTCGGGATTGAGAGAAGAGGTTTGTTTGGAGACTTCATTAGGTAGGGGAGTTCCCATTTGAACACACGCGACGCGAAGGCGAAGCCCTGTTCCAGGCGAGCTGAACGCATGCGACTGGTTTCATTCACTGAATAAATCTGAAGCAAGTTGGCCTGCCCCCAGACGACAACTTGTCATGATGTTTTGTGTGCAATGCAATTGCGTATTTCGCCCCTCAAGTAATTGCCGCCATTATTATAAGAAAAAAGATGTTGCTGCTGAGATTGCAACACAGACGATCAATCGGCTGTTTGGGACCTCCCCTGTCAAACACAGAAACACGGTGTAGACCTAGGAAACATGATCCTGAATACAAACTAATGAACATTTGCGGGGTTGTGAGAATGTGTTTGCTTGGCGACTTGTAAATGGTTACGGGGGATTTCCTTAGAACATGCGAGAAGCGTTTATTGTCATCCAAACCCACAGGGCGATATGCGTAATTTCACTGAATAAACCTCTAAATAGGCAACCACTATTTCTATGTCGTGCGTTTTATATGCAATACAATGCCATATGTCGCCCCTAAAGTGATTGCAGTCATCATGTGTTCATCGAAATAGGCTATATTTCACTTGGTGGTGAACTTTGACGTGCGTCTTCCCCTAAGCTGGAGTAGGCAAAAAAGCTAGAACATAAAGATAACGTATGTCATTTCCCTCTATGAAAGACCGTAAGGAAAACCACTGCTACAAAAAGTAATGGATTATCCTGTTAGACGTTGTACATCCCTTAGAAATTCGATACATGGCTTGGGGAAATATCCGCGTTTTTTTTTTTTTTTTTTTTTTTAACCGTTGCGCACGGCGAAATGAAGACGCATACCCTATAACACGAATATTTTAGACTTGTTGAAAACTGGGCTGGTCGCCGTGGTTGGACTGTCTTTATTAGAGTTTGTCATGTCACTAAAGCAGCATGGAAGAGGGGGCGGAACCGGAGAGACTGGAGAGGAAAGCGCTGCGCTATGCGTGAGGGGAGATGGTGCCGCTTCTAATCGCCTTCAGATAGCCGACTTTAGGTGTTACTTATAAAGTATAGGCCTACTATAACGTGACAACGTCGGCCTAATTGGGCTGTGTGTACTTTCGATCTGTCTGTATGCCTAACAGTAGCCTATGATACCAAAATGAATAGAAGCAGTTTATAAGTCAATAGAGCTGAGATAACAGGAGAGGTGATGCTGATTTGCTCCGCCTCTCCACCCCTTTTCCTGAAACTGATTTCACAAGGGTACACCTCATGATACAAATTAGGCCTTTTTTTATGCCCATTATCTTGACACTGTGCCCATTAGTTCTGTGAAAAGTGACAATCTGTAACATTCATTCACTGAGCTATGCTGATGATCATCCAGGATGATCCTATGCATACAGGGGTCATTGCCCCTGCGCCTTATCCAAATGGCCTACAGTAGCCTATATAGGTCACAGGTGTAGTAAAATAGGCTATATAGGCATATATGTGTACTGAATATGTGTGCTTACCCTGTCTGAGAAAGGTTTTCACAGACTAAAAAGTCACAGGTAGATGCAAACACTTTTGGCACTCCAGGCAACAACCTCCCAGTTATTCCGTTTCTTGCTAGTTATTATTATTACAATATTAGTTACAATATTTACTATATGTTAGGCTTAAAACTACTTTTTTACTTGACCATAATGTATGTGCACAACATGACAGTAATGGGATGCCACATATTTCTAAATAAATTCAATAATCTATTGAAAATCTATTGAAACTTATCAATATTTTCCATTACTAATTAAAAATTCAAAATGGCCGCCCCATATGACGTCATAATATGCTAATTAGGTATGCATATTTACTCCCAAAATAAACTTTGGGTCTTCCTCAACATTTTTGTAATTTACAGTTAGGCTCTATCTGTTACCCCTGTCCAGCCACAGCCTGTTGAATATGTGATGCCCAAATCGAGCATTTTCACCAAAATAACATTGGCATTAAAAGGGTTAAAGCTAGCTACCACGTCTGAACTTGTAGCTAAATCAGAAAAAGTCACAAAGTCGCAGAGACGCTAATATTACTTGCCTGCAAAGCCATTATAAATGAGATGCGGGGACCTGAAGCGGTTAACCCTTCTGTTGTGATGGGGTCATTTTTGACCCGTTTTCAAGTTTTAGTGTGAAAATAACACACTTTCCTTTATTTTCTTGGAATGAGGGTTCATCGAATCCTCAGTCATAATCATTATCAACACAAAAAAAATATGTTTTATCATTTTAGTACATTTTAAAGGTCCAAATATATATATATATATATACATCTGTGGTGTTCGGGTCAAAACTGACCCGGACATAGCTTTTTGATTGTTGTATGCATTTCTGAAAAGCTGTTGGTTGACCTTTTTCTTCAGTTTGGTGATTCATGGTGAGGAAAATATATTTCTTGCCTAAAAAAAAATTGCCAGCTTTTTCATATTACAAATCCAATATGGCCGCCGGACAGTTCCATACACTACAATTTGTCATATCTCGTGTTGTGAAAGGAGTACAGATATATTTCTGGTGTCTACTTATATTTTTTCATGGTCAGGGAATCCATTTCTGCAATTATATATATATATATATAACTAAATAATGCTAAATCTGACTACTTTAAAAACAACCTTTGCAGGGACTATACCAATCCAAAGAAATTCTGGAATAACCTTAACACTCTCCTTTATAAAAAACCCAACTCAAGTACTCCAGCTAAAATTAGACTGAACAATGACACTCTCTCTGATCCTTCTGCAATAGCAAATGCGTTTAACCAGCATTTTGCTGCTATTTGTAACAAAAAGACACAGTACTCAAACAATTTAACCAGTCCCCAACATGTCGACTCATATTTATTTCTCTTTTCTACCATTCAACCTACTGATGTTCAAAGAGCTATCTCTGAACTAAAGCTAGGTGGTAAAGACTTGGATGGTCTGGACACTAAGTTTTTAAAAATAGCCTCAGAAGTATTGTCATATCCACTTACAGACTTATTTAACTTATCACTAACCACAGGTGAGGTTCCAGTGAAGTGGAAGCGAGCTAGAGTTACTCCAATTCTGAAAGGTGGCGACCCATCAGATATCAACAACTATAGGCCCATCTCCATAATTAGAAGTGTGTAAAAGTTTTTGAAAAAATTATATTCAACCAACTTTACAACTATATTAATTAATCATCTATCTTTTATCTCATTATCAATCAGGTTTCCGACCGAAACATTCTACAACAACAGCTCTACTAAAGTTCACTAATGATATCTATTCATCTCTGGATGCAGGCAAGTCCACTGGTGCAATCTTTGTAGACTTATCTAAAGCCTTTGACCTTGTAAACCATTATATCCTTCTAGATAAACTGCATTCGATAGGTCTCTCTAAACAGGCACTTCTATGGTTTAACTCTTACTTACATTTCAGACAACAATGTGTGCTTTTTCAGGGTAGTCTTTCTCAGTACTCGGTCATTGATAAAGGCGTTCCTCAGGGATCATCGCTTGGCCCTCTATTATTTTAAATTTTTATCAATGATCTCCCAACAGCCTGCCTAGATTGTTCAATACACCTATATGCTGACGATACAGTTATATACAACTCTAATACTGACTTATTTAACCCTTTGATGCAGATGCAAAAAATGGCAATTTCCGCCTATATTTGACACTTATTATGTACAGTAGAATATCTCTGGTTCTACATATGCTATTTACAAAATTTATGAACCACATAACAAAATACATTTGGGACATCATGTTCAAAGAGTTAAAGTGTTTTAATGAGAACATTATGAATTCAATATTACAGTTGGCACAGCAGTAAAAATGTAAAAAAATCAAAAATCGCCTATGATTTATTTGGATTCTATAGTGCACAACTATTTAGGAGTGGCACAGGTCCAAAAAAATTACATGACATGATGCACCTATATGTTGGCAACATGTGTGAAAAATTTGAAGGCAATAGACAAAGGTTTGTAAGAGCTGCAAAAGAATATCCATTACATGACATAGGCGTTCCCAAAAGTGTCTACCCAACCTCTCCAAACCTCTCCAAAAGTACCCAAAGGCAAAAACAGTCATATCAATAAAAATCAAGTGTGACTCCACTTACATTTACATTTAGTCCTATATAAACCCATTTTTTTGATTAATTGAGAAGCATAGCTGTATTTTCTACAGCAGGGGTCCACACTCTCTCCAAAACGTGCCCAAAACCTATCCAGACTTATATACTGTTATACTGAAGCACTGCACATTGTGCTTTTGCTAGGTGCAGTGGATATGAATGTATGCATACTGTGTACTATTTTTCAGATATGATCAGTCTTCTGAAAATGATTTTCCAAGGGAGTTTTTCCCTCAAGGAGCCTTTCCTCAAAACGTTGCTTCCCAAGGATGTATGACTTGGAACACCTCAAAATGTGTGTGTGTGTTTTTGTCAGACTTCTAAAATAGATAGATCTGCATGATTGAACGAACACTACTATACAAACACAGTCATTAGTAATATTATTATAGTTACAAAAATGGCCACACAAGTAGCCCGGGCACGTCATACTTCCTGTGACACTGCATAGTAAGACTGGGCATGTCCATAGTACCTGTAACGATGCATTTTTCGCTTCTCAATTTGTTTGCTATATTGTATTGTCAGTCAAGGCAAGCACACCAGAGCCCCGTTGGTCAGAACACAAAGGTCGAGTGGGGAGTATGATTGGAGCAAGTCCAGCTGGACTTCTGGGCGGCGTTAGGGGGAGAAAAGAAGTATTGTTGGCTTGACATCAGCGACAGTAATGTCTTGCCAACCATCAGGGTCGTCATCTGCTGTGTTGCACAGCTGGCTTTGCGGTGGGGCAGGGCGACGGCGTGCAGGAGAGGGACCCTTGCGTCGTGCAGCAGAGGCAACTGGAGGGCGACGGCGGGCAGGAGAGGATGAGGGTGACAGTCACAGCAGGAGGTCGCATGCGGCGCGAGGAGGCAGCGGCAGTAGGCCGGGAGGAGGAGGCAGCCGCAGCATCAGGCCATAATGAGGAGACAGCCACAGCAGCAGCAGACCGGGAGGAGGAGGCAGCCGCAGCATCAGGCCATAATGAGGAGACAGCCGCAGCAGCAGCAGACCGGGAGGAGGAGGCAGCCGCAGCATCAGGCCATAAGGAGGAGGTAGCCGCAGCTTCAGGCCATAAGGAGGAGGCAGCCGCAGCAGCAGCAGACCGGGAGGAGGAGGCAGCCGCAGCAGCAGGCCATAAGGAGGAGGTAGCCGCAGCTTCAGGCCATAAGGAGGAGGTAGCCGCAGCTTCAGGCCATAAGGAGGAGGCAGCCGCAGCAGCAGCAGCAGACCGGGAGGAGGAGGCAGCCGCAGCAGCAGCAGGGACCCTTGCAGCGTGCAGCAGAGGCAACTGGAGGGCGACGGCGGGCAGGAGAGGAGGGGGAGAGGGTGACAGTCTCAGCAGGAGGTCGCTTGCGGCACGAGGAGGCAGCGGCAGCGGCAGCAGGCCGGGAGAAGGAGGCAGCCGCAGCAGCAGCAGTGGCCGTGGCAGGCTGTAGCCGGTCACTAGCAGACTGTGGTGGGGCAACAGAAGGAGCAGTGGAGGTGGAAGGCTTTGGAGGGGCAGCAGCAGAAGTGGTGGCAGGTATTGTGATATCTCCAGACAGCCTCTGTATTTCAGCAGAAGCTGCAGCAACCTGCACCAGATGTTCTGAAGCTCCCAATTCATCTGCCAATTTGTGTAGGGCATGTCCCGCTCTGTTCTTCTCCACTGTCCACCTCCACATCTACAGGAGACTCCCCTCTAAGTAAAGAAGATACATACTACATGTTATTTCTTACAATAAGGACCATTTGCATGTATTTCATTGCAGTGAACACTTTGACAAACAAAGAATTGATCTGAGCAGCAACATTAAATTGATGTATTTATGTATATTTATATGTAAGCATTCAAATGCATGTAGTAACACATTAGTAAAGTGTAATAGCAGTAGTATGGTAGTGACCTTTACAACTACTATTACAGCGCTTACGCTGTACCTTGCATCTACCTTGCCATTTTGACAACATAGTGATTGTGCAAACAGTATTATATTGTGCATATAGTATTATACATTTGCAATGCTCAGCATGCACTATATAACTATATAACTATTATATGCATAGCTACCCTGTAAATTTGGATAGCTATTATATGACCATATAATATAGAATAACATTTGCTATTACTATTATTATTATTTTTATTATTATTATTAAAAGCACTAAATGAGGTCAAGTAGTTATGCAGCCACCCAATGTGTACTAGTGTGAATGTCAATTGTTGTGTTTTATCTTTTATGTTCTATGTGCTTGTCTGCTTATAACTTATGTCTCACTGTGTCTTATGTGTATTGTGCCAGCGAGTGCAATACATTGCCCCACAGGGACAAATAAAGTTCTAACTAACTTATTATTATATATAGAGTCGAGTCATATCTATCTATCTATCTATCTATCTATCTATCTATCTATCTATCTATCTATCTATCTATCTATCTATCTATCTATCTATCTATCTATCTATCTATCTATCTATCTATCTATCTATCTATCTATCTATCTATCGGTGCGTGCATACAGTCGGTGTAGTAATGCTAGTGTGCAGTCGCATGTTGGCTACTTACACGTCCAAAACGGGATCTATGCGCTCGTCAAACGGCTCCTCCTCAGCTGAGTCCATGCTGTCAGGATATCCATTACTGAGACAATCAATGTCATCATAAATGTCGTCGTCAAATAACAGCTGTAGGACTTTATCCGTATTAAAATAGCGACGCTGCATCTTCCTGAGTTTTTTAAATTTCGCGCTGTCGGGGAAACACCGCTATGCGCAACTGCGAGAAGGTCATTTACGCACATGGCCAGGCAAAACACAAGCAACCGAACATGATGGTTACGCATGGACCAATCGCGTTTGCTTTTCGCTCTAACGTGGGGAATCCCCTGATTTTGTCAACCAGATGGGCGAATACTATTGGCCGAATAAGATATCATTGACCTTTAAACTCCATGGTTTGGGCTATTGTTATTTTACGCAACCTTGTTCAAACCCGGAAGTAGATTTCGCGTGTAGAACTCGCTTGACAAAAGTTAATCAAACACAAAAAATAATGAAATCTAGCGAACAGAAACGATGGATTCTAACAGATAACAAGTTAATGCTTCAGTCTACAGCCTTGTTTTTGAGGAATAAAGGATTTTATTATCATCAAAATGTCGAAGTCTCCGTGGATTATTTCAATGAGGGAATTCAGTCACTTGTAACACCTAAAGGTAAGCAAACTCATAACACATCAAATTCAAACTTTAAGTCTTCAAACTTAAGGTATATCTTTATGGTGGTGTAAATGAATTTTACATGGGGTTTCAGACCGTTTCAAACGCTCCTATTATGTTTATACATGATGTTAGTTTGACGAAGTCGGACAATTTGTTTACATTATCAATGAACATAGCGTGCGGTTGATGGAGGATTATGAGCTAACCGTGGCAGCTACAATCGTTGGGTTTTCTGTGTTTGTAGAACCAAGTGTGTTTATTAGTTGTGTGTATCGATTTTCTTTCTGAAACATTTTGTTTATACATATATGTTTGTACTTGTTGTTTCGATCGTCTGATGTCCCGTATGCGCATCCGCTAGGGGCGCTAACGCATCAAAGGGTTAAGATTCAGAATGATCTTCAAGCAGATTTCACCAGAATTCAAGAGTGGTTCCAATGTAATGACCTGTTGCTCAACAAAAGTAAGTCTTTCGGTATGCTTTTTCCAACTAGATCAGCTACAAGGAGTACATCAAAACTGGCTGTGAACTTTATCGATGGTACCCCACTAGGTGAAGTTGATGAGTATAAATATCTTGGTGTACGACTTGACTCCCAACTCTCTTTCAAATCTCACATAGATTCTGTAGTGAAAAAAACTTAATTGTAATCTTAGGATGCTGTATCGCTCTAGTAACTGCTTCACAACACAGATCAGAACAAGAATTATGAAACAACTTTTTGATTTGATTTTGGTTTCATCTGACTACAGCACCTCCTTATCATATTTTTCACATTTTTCCATCTTAGAAATGTCAACAAAGTGCGCGGCTTGGCCCCCCGACAAGACGCTGAGAAACTTATTCATGCCTTTGTCACCAGTAGGATAGACTACTGCAATGCTCTCTTCTCTGGTCTCCCAAAAAAAATTAATTGACAAATTGCAACTCATTCAAAATTCTGCGGCAAGAATCCTAACAAGAACCAGAATGAGAGAGCACATCTCTCCTGTCTTGGCAGACCTGCATTGGTTACCTGTCTCATACAGAATCGACTTTAAGATTCTGCTCACAGTATTTAAAGCAGGACTTGCCCCTAGCTATATCTCAGACATGCTCTCTTTCTATGCCCCTGCTCGAGCTCTCAGGTCCACTGATGCCAAGCTGCTAAGGACCCCCACCCCCCCGCAGAAGAAGATCGGCGACGCCGCGTTTGCCTGCTATGCGCCCAAGAGATGGAACGCCCTCCCCATCGAGATCCGATCAGCCACCTCCGTCGACTCCTTCAAGAAGCAGCTGAAGACCCACCTCTTCATCCTTGCCAACTCCTAGCTGCCAAGGCGTCATAGTGTCCCAGCTGCCGCAGCGCCCTTACTACTCGCAACCAGCCCTGGCAGGGGGCTCCCCTAGGTGGCCGCTGGTCTCTGCCTGAGGTTTCTTCCTGACTATAGGGGGTCTTTTTTCTCAGACCTCACTGAGCTTTTTTTTCCCCCCTTACAAACTATGAATCAAGCGAAAGGGAGTTTTTCCTCACCCCTGATGCCACCAGGGGCCGCACCTGAGCGCCCAATCTCTGTGTGACTATCTATGACTTATGATAGGCCCAGCCACTATGGACCTTACACATCTAAGAATCCTGGTCCTAACCTACGTTGACCTTATGACTCTACGTACATTCTCTGTCTATCTCTTCTTCCTCTGCCTTCCTGCTTCTTCTGCCTCTCCTCTATACCTCTCCTTTTAAATCTATCTCTAACAATGTTTTTTTTTTTTCCATTTGTTAAGCACTTTGAGTTACATGCCTTGTATGACACAGTGCTATACAAATACAATTGTTATTATTATTATTATTATTATTATTGTTATTATTATTATTATTATTATTATTATTATTATTATTATTATTATTATTATTATTATTATTATTATTATTATTATTATTATATCCTAAACCAGTCTGATGTCTGCTGGCAAACCTCAGGTGGGACTGCACAGGTTCCTTCTGAAGTAAAGGTACCATGTGTGCGCTACAGGATTTTAAACCTCTGTGGCATTAAGTGCTACCAGTAGTTTTCTCAGTGATTTTGGTCCCAGTAGCTTTGATATCATTGTCTAGTTCATCCCGTACAGGTCTAGGGTGCTTTCTTTCTGTTCTCATGATTATTGAATCCCTACAAAAGGTCAAATATTGTATAGAACCCCAGACAGGCTGATGGATAGTCATTTTGTATTGACGGTGAAACTCGGCTATTCTGATTGGTCGACAGGAATCACAATTTTCTTATTTTCAGCCATGATTGGTTGTTTATCTACATTTTGAGTACGCACCTTGTGCACCCAAGAAGAGAAAGTAGATTTTAAATAAATTTCAAACGGACACATTGACCGGTAGAGAATTATTTTTGTTGGACATTCAAAAATGTTACCAGCCAATGACCGGTAATTACCGGACAACGGAATGTCTGCTGTATGGAACTGTTGGTCTGCGTCGGTAACGTCACTGTTATGCCCTTTCCCCTCTCTGTGTACACCTTGCCAAGTTTCTGCGATGCTGTCATCTTTATAACCACAAGGATCATGTTTGTATGTTGTTTCCTTAGTGCTACAGTCAATATCCACTCTACGGCGCTTTATAGTATGTTTCACACAATTATTAGCCTACAGAAGACAACACTTTCACTTCGACTGAACACACCTTCTGGGGAATAATGCAAAGCTTGGTCAGATCCTACTGCCCTACACATTGTTGAACTGTGATTGGATTATTTCCCTTACCTTGGATTTGAACCAGATACGTTGGATTCTTCATTTTGTTCTTTTACTACCCCCATGATGAAATTGACGCTGTAGTGAACAGGAGAAGCTGGCTGCAACTGTCGGTGAAGCTAGCATTGCTATGTAAACAGCACTAGCATGCATACATGGCACAGCACAACAACTGTTTCACCACACAAGGATCGGAGACATTAACGCATCCGATTAACGAATTTTGTTGTTGATGTTGGACTAAATTAGCCTCGCGATGCCATCCTATGTACTCCACCCAAAGACTTTGGCTCCGCACATCGTCTGGCAAAAGCCTCGAGCTCGGTTCTCTCAGTGTTTAGCCAATCAGCAAACAGTTGAGAGTGATGACGTGGAACTCACTCGCAAGCTCCGTTACTGATTAATTAAGGTAACTGTATTCACACTTTTGTTTTGTTATTTTTTTTCTTTTGCAACGCTATATTGTAACAGGCATGCTAATAAAGCACAATATGGGTTTTAATTTGAGTTTGGAACTCCAATTAATTTAAATGATAGATTAAGATCAAACCATCTACCCCCCTCCACGGAGACAGATTCCTCATGGTTTTTGCCAGACTGATTGACAAAGTCAACAGTCGGCTTTTCCCTCAGGCTAGGACTAAATGCCTTTAGGAACATGTTTTTGAATATTTTTTGGCTACTGCGTGGGGTGGTGTGACTACCACCTGTTTCGTGTGTGCAAAGATTAGTTGTGCAGGAAGAGACTGTACACAAGGATCTAAAATGTACTTCCGGAGGCGAAAAATGCGTTTGGTTGGTTGATACATTTGGAGGGGGAGGTGGCAGAGCAGGAGAGATGTGTCTAGTACACTAAGATTCTGAAACGGCACATGAGCTCAATATCTCCATTCCATGCTGATTTTGGCAGAAAACAGCCTTGATTTAACTCACGATAGCTGGGCAATGAAAGCACGTACAGATATGCGGTTTTCACGCACTAAGAGGTGAAAGTCTCACCTTTGAAATGAGCCATAACATGTTTCGGTGGCCCTATTGTGGATACATTTTTAGGTTCATCTTAGTTTTCTTAATCTTCTACTATTCTTATATTATATTCTCAATTTATTCTCATGATTTGGCTGGGGAAGTCCCCATATAGTGACATATTCTTTTGTGTAAGCTTTTCTGTAATGGGTCATGGGACACTGAACATTATTGGAAACATGTGCATCTACTTGGTGTGGCTGCTGAACAACAAATATGAAATTGCATATGCTGGACAACAAGACAATGGACAGTGGGCATCTGGCCATGCGGGACCCCACATGCGCAGAGGAAGCTGACGACATGGACTGTGGGGGAGGGAAATGGTTAAATAGGGTTGCCTTTTGTATCCACTTCAGAACTTGCTGGGTGGAATACTTCCTGTCTCCACGCAGTAACTTCTTCAGCCGTTAACAATAAAATCTGCAGTGCTTACCACCTGAGTTGCTTGTCTGCCGATATTAAAATTATTACTACATTTGGTGTCGAAGTGGGATGGATATCTCAGGTAACGCAGGAGAGGACATTCAGCTGGACTTCGATTGACCTGGCCAAGCGGAGTCCCATTGTGACTCATCCACTGGAGGACTTCTCCTGTGTGCCCTGATACTCCACCCAGTATCTGCGGCCACAGGCAACTCAGCGGTGAGTTAAATTCTTCCTGAAATGTTTGCAAAAGCTTGTAAAGTGGCAAGCTAGCTACAGTTGTCCTAAGGTTACTCTATTTCAGAGGAATATGCTAAACCAGAGGCACGATGCTCTGGTCAGCAGTGCACAAAATGCATGTATAGCTTTCACAAGGATACATGTAAGAGCTCTAAAACCAGCTGAAGTCTAGACACAACAGGTGACATCATAAGTTCACGGTGGTTTGTAAGCGGAAGGACACAGCTAATGGATGCATTCAAAATGATCCTTGTGTATTAGAACGGAAATCAAATTCAATCAGAAAGCCTGCTTATAGATGCATTTGTTTGGTGTGCTGAGATTTAAAAACTGTGTGAACCCAAATGATCAACTTTTCACAGAGAATATTTGTGGCCCCATATACACACCTTTTCACCAGTGAAACTCTGTAAGAGTCGTCAGAGACTCAATACTACAGATGGTGTAACTTCAATCTGCTCATTACCGTGCCGGGCCGCGGCAGCGTACCGTGATCATTACACCCTGTGGCCATTCGGAATGCGGGGGGCAGTATAGCACCGCTTTTGCAGAGCAGCGTCTGCCTGTGTCTGTGGTCTGTTTGTGCTTCCGTCCTTGCCCGTCCCCCAGTTTTAGTAGTAGTAGAAATACAGTCAGCAAATTGCATGTTTTATTTAGCATTGGGCATTTGATAGGGCATTTGATAATAACACAAGTGTGAGCCCTAAACAAGACCACATTCTTGCATTCACCGTCTCCCAATCCGTCTCTAACTTATTTCAGCACTATTCAAGCCAGGAACGGGTATCCTCAGGATACAGAGTTTGCATACCTACTACAATTTGAACCGGTAAAGACAATTAAAACCGACTCAATCAGACAGGAACACCATTGTAATTAAGTGTGTCCCGTAACGCCAGCATGAGAGAGATCGAATTTTAAATTTGGCGACGACATTGTGTTGCACGTAACATTGGGCATTTGATAATAACACACGCGCGAGCCCTAAACAAGACCGCCAGTCGACGGTGTTTTGTTTTTATTATTCTGCATTCATGCCAGGAACGGATTGTGAACACTTATGACTGCTTCTTTGGAGGCTGGATAACCTGTCACACCACGACGTGTCACAAAAGGCTGTGCACTGCCTTTAAAAAAAAAAAAAAAAAACACAGCAGTCGTATTGTCACGGGGGTGACAAACTTGGACTAACTGTTATTCTCACTGATTGCAAATGTTTGCAGGTGCCAATGGGAAGAGGGAGAAAGGTGATTGGGTGTACGGGGTGGGTATGGGCTTTTTGAATGCAGGTGGCAAGATGGCGAGGAGGATCCGGAGGAGGACGAGACGCACAGCTACCGCACGAGAGAAGGGTCGGAGAGACTACCGCGGCCGGGGGGCAGCCTTGGGAGGGGGGTGAGCTGCACGCCGGTATCCGGATGGGGCCAGGAGAAGATGGGGCACGCGTTCGGTCCTTTGGACGACACAAGCAACAGACGACTACGAATGGCGCGGACGGCATATTGCCTGAACGAGGTTTGCGGC
>NC_085877.1:52037081-52123816 GCF_034702125.1 Engraulis encrasicolus
TGACCAAAACTATCAAAATCTGCATAAATTCACTATTAATACCTCCTAAAGTGATACAATTAGTGATTATGTTGTCCATGTATTACAGCTGATATGAGAGTACAACAACCCCCACATTTATTTTATTGTTTTTTTCTCTAATATTGAAAAATATTATCAATAGTGGCATTTGTGGTGTTGAGGTCCAAACCAACCCAAAGAGATTTATAGCAGGATAAAGACCAAATGTCAACTAAATTAGTTTTTCAGTGCATAAAATCAATGTTTAAATATGTTGACTTGGTGTTTTTCAATATTTATATGATTTTAGTGTGGTAAATATACAAAATAACAATTCTGTCCGAGTCACAGCTATTCCACCAATCTAATGCAAAGATATTGGAAATGAACACATCAATTAACATGAAAAAAGTCACACTATTCATCTGAATCCCCTATGCCATGAACATGGACCATTATGTCATTACAACATCCACTTTATGGAAAGTACAAGACCAGTTCTACATGTTTGGGTGCCATTATGAATTTTTGATACGTTTTTTGGAAAAAATAATGTGCAAAAATGTATTTTGCACACAAATGTGCAAAGAATCTCATTATATAATGCAGAAATGGATTCCTTGACCATGAAAACATATGAGTAGACACCAGAAATACATCTGTACTCCTTTCACAACAGGAGATATGACGTATTGTAGTGTATGGGACTGTCCGGCGGCCATATTGGATTTGGAATATGAAAAAGCTGGAAAAAAACAATTCAGGCAAGAAATATATTTTCCTCACCATAAATCACCAAACTAAAGACAAGGGGCAACCAACAGCTTTTCAGAAATGCATACAACAGCCAAAAATCTATGCCGGGTCAATTTTGACCCTGAACACCACAGATGTAACTTTTTTTTTTTTGGACCTTTAAAATTTACTAAAATGATAAAACATATTTTTTGTGTGTTGCAATGATTGTGACTGAGGATTAGATGAAGCCTTATTTCAAGAAAATAAAGGAAAGTGTGTTTTTTTCACACTAAAACTTGAAAACGGGTCAAAAATGACCCGAACACAACATAAGGGTTAATACCATGTAATACTAGTGTAATACCAGTGTAACAATATGCAATATCAGGTACAGTGTAATAACGAGTGTAACAGTATGCAATACCATGTAATATAGTGTAATACCAGTGTAACAATATGCAATACCATGTAATACCACTTACGCACAAACACATGATGTAAGTAAAAAAATTACATTGTATTAAATATTGTTACACTGGTTATTACACTGTACCTAATATGGTATATCCACTGAACCATTAAAACAGTATTACCATTTGCCCCATTTTTTGCTTCATTTTCACAATAGTCGTTTGGTTTTAAGCCTATGCACGTCATGTCACGTCTGTATGTATCATATACGTTTACGAAATGGTGGACGGGAGTGGTAGGAATGATGGAGGACTGGAAGCGTCGCGTTTCGGGGATATACCTTAAGCAGTCGAAGGCGACTGCACAGGCAGTCTAGTTTCCATAAAGGAATCGAATAGCCTAATTGTCATAACAAAAGTTGCAGTTTCAGTCAAATAGCTCATATTAAGTGGAGGACGAGTAATATTTCATAAGCATATTTTAGTTCATATATTATGTAATTCATTCTGCAAAAATGAGTATATTTTTCTCTCAAAAAATGACATTGGTTTCAATGAGGGCACTCTTGTTCTGGCAGGGACTCGCTTTTCGGCACGACACTGGCTGTGCCAAACATTGTTTAAAAGTTTTTATCAAATTTTGGTCGGCACACAAGGTTTTGGACATACTAATTTCTAGTGGCACCNGGGCTGCGTCTGGTGCATTGATCAGTCATGTTGCCTAGCGAAAAAGACAACCTGGGTGAGAGGATGAGATCTTCCTCGGCTGGCGAGCGCTCAGCATGTGTGCCCGCGCGTTATCTTCTCTCCCAAGACCCGACAGTTGCTTACAAGTCAATTTGAGCACGAAAACAGCAAAGACAATGTGATATTTCATTCAAATAGGGCCTACACACTCCAAATAAAACATTGGTCGGAGGGATTTTCAACCGGACCGCAGCGCGAGCAGACAGTCAGTGTGAAAAGCCAACTCTACCGGGAAAATCGCCGCTCGCTTACCATCAGTGCGCGAGCCCTGAAAATCGCAGCTCGCTTACCATCAGTGCGCGAGCTCTCGAAACAGTGAAGTGGCATATCGCAACAGCACATGCGGATCAGCCAAATCATATGCAACAAAGTCGCCAACAAAGCGAGGATTTAACGTTTAACCCTTATGTTGTGTTCGGGTCATTTTTGACCCGTTTTCAAGTTTTAGTGTGAAAAAAACACACTTTCCTTTATTTTCTTGGAATAAGGCTTCATCTAATCCTCAGTCACAATCATTTCAACACAAAAAAAATATGTTTTATCATTTTAGTACATTTTAAAGGTCCAAAAAAAAAAAAGTTACATCTGTGGTGTTCGGGGGTCAAAATTGACCCGGTATAGATTTTTGGTTGTTGTATGCATTTCTGAAAAGCTGTTGGTTGCCCTTTGTCTTCAGTTTGGTGCTTTATGTTGAGGAAAATATATTTGTCGCCTGAACTTTTTTTTTTTCAGCTTTTTGATATTAAAAATCCAATATGGCTGCCGGAGAGTCCCATACACTACAATATGTCATATCTCCTGTTGTGAAAGGAGTACAGATGTATTTCTGGTGTCTACTCATATGTTTTCATGGTCAGGGAATCCATTTCTGCATTGTATAATGAGCTTCTTTGCACATTTGTTTGCAAAATACATTTTTGCACATTATTTTTTCCAAAAAACGTATCAAAAATTCATAATGGCACCCAAACCTGTATAACTGGTCTTATACTTTCCATTAAGTTGATGTGGCAATGACATAATGGTCCATGTTCATGGCATAGGGGATTCAGATGAATAGTGTGACTTTTTTCATGTTCATTGAGGTGTTCATTTCCAATACCTTTGCATTAGATTGGCGGAATAGCTGTGATTGTTATTTTGTATATTTACCACACTAAAATCATATAAATATCGAAAAACACCAAGTCAACATATTTAAACATTAATTTTATGCACTGAAAAACTAATTTAGTTGACATTTGGTCTTTATCCTGCTATAAATCTCTTTGAGTTGGTTTGGTGCAGAACACCACAAATGCCACTCTTGATGATATTTTTTAATATTAGAGAAAAACTAATAAAATAAATTTGGGGGTTGTTGTACTTTCATATCAGCTGTAATACATGGACAACATAATCACTAATTGTATCACTTTGAGAGGTATTAATAGTGAATTTATGCAGATTTTGATAGTTTTGGTCATCAAAAACGATTTGCATAATGTAAGATAAAAGATCTTTAAAGTCAAAAAGATGAATACATCAGTAATATTTCCATGGATATGAATACATACCAAGTTAACCATGAGATGAAAAACAATATTTGATGATAACTAGTGTTTTTAGGTATTTTATAGCTGAGTTTTGTTATCACGGGTCAAAAATGACCCGAACACCACAGGTGTATGCAGCTTACGAACACAACACAAGGGTTAATAGGCCTATGCCAACGTTGTGTGAATACGGGAATTGGACAGCCATGCACTGTCCTTTCAATAGGTATAGTAGAATAATAGGTATAAGACCGCTTCGGTTTCTTTTCACCTCATGGGGAAAGCATAATTTCCATGCACTGCACGAAACTACTAAGCATAAAGTTAGCGATCAAACAAAAAATATTGGTTGTTGTCATTACAGCATTTAATAGCCTATGCTATGGCTGTTGTTTAAAATAGCCATTGGATTGCCAACCGTCCCTTGTATTAAGAAACAAACGTATGTATATGAGCGTATGGATATGGGACTCAATGTCGTTCAAATGCAGGGAATTGCATCTGTTTTTTTCCCTTTTGTATTCGTTTGCATAATTATAGTTTTTCTGTGCGTTCCGGGACCTCTGTCCAACTCACCGTCGCTGTGATGTCATATGCTTTTTGCGTTCCGGTACCTTGTGATTTACAAATTAAGCATTGATTACGGAAGTGTAGGTTAGGTTATCGCCCCAGCTGTTGGCGATGTAAGATAAATAGCCAACGCTTAAACACTCAAACGCGGCGCTGTAGGTTACTGCAGTGAGGTTTAGGCCCCCTATTGCACTCTCCATAATTTTTACCAAACGAAAAAAGTATCCACATCCAGATAACAAGTTTGAAGTTGCAATATTAGACGTTTCAAATCTTGCGATGCGAGAATCGGTATAGGGGCTTGTGGCTTCAATTTAGGTCTACACATAGCCTAGAGCTTGCACATGAATGGCAATTCATCCGATCATCATAAAAAAAAAGAAAAGAAAATTCATTAGGCTATTTATTCTTTTTATGACTCTTCTTACTTCCTGGAGGTGTTCTCACACAATTTAATTAGGCATGTCGTTATCCGCTGAATCGGTGCGTGCTGGTGAATATGAGCATATTAATATGCCGTCAACATCGTCTAAAATATTCCATATGGTAATAAATGTTGCCAACACATTTGCGCTTCTTCACCACTCTGTGCTATGGTTATCTGATATGAACAAGAGAGAGAGAGTGAGAGAGAGAAAGAGAGAGAGTGTGTGTGTATGTGTATGTGTATGTGTATGTGTGCGCGCCCGTGTGTGCGTGTGAGTGAATGGCGCTCCCAAGTGCCACCCGGCGGTTGTTTGGGTACACTGCAGCTAGGCCCGGTACGTGGCATTACCTCGGTAAAGGGTGTGCATTGTAGGGGGAACGACTGTATACTACAACGAAAGTGGAGAGAGCCTTTTATTAATATAGTACGACTAGTTTTGGCAACAACCTTCTGGCAACAGCAAATTTATAACAATGGCTTTGAGTTAAATTCAAATTATTTCACTAAAAGTGGGGGGAACCACACATCTTTGCTGTTTAAGGTTACAGTTTAAGCTGGCAGACACAGTTCTGGGAAACTGGGTCTAGAGGTGCAACCAGGCAAGAGGATCTGGTCAGTGCCTATAGCGCTAAGTGTCTGAAGCACCAAGGAGGGTGTCAGAGGCACTAAGCGTCTAAGCATCAAAGAGGGTGTCAGAGGCGCTAAGTGTCCAAGCACTAACTAGGGTGTCAGAGGCACCAGGACTGTCCTTTGGTGAGGAATCACCAACCGTGGTGAAGGCCACCGGGCCCTTTCTACCGGGCCCTTTAATTGTAAGAAAAGCGTAACGTTACGATGGTCTCTTTTTGATGGTTTGTGCAAGTAGGGTATTGGTTGAGGTTGAAAGGTTTAAACAGGTGTGATTTAATTGCAAAAACTGGGTTCACCTGATTTTCCCGTCTGTATTAAACATTGGGAAAGTAAAACTGAATGTAAAGAAAGCTGAAGCAGGTTGGACTGAAGAGACTTTGAAGGCTATGTGTTTGTATTTGTGATACTCGTTGTTTGTGCATTAATGCTATTGTTTTAGCGTCTGTTGTTTGGTGCTGAGAGATTAGTAATTGAATAAAATACTATTGGATTGTCATCATGGGTTTGAGTAAGAGTAAATCTGTTAAACTTCCAAAAGGAATACATACCCCAGGATGTTTGTAATACATGTATAATAAGTTTGGAGCAGAATGTGTAGATGAGAGAGTCATAAGAAAGTGGCATAAATGGACAGAGGGAAAATTCCCTTTGAGTGGAACATTAAGGATCAAAAGGTTACAAGAATGTAGGGCAATGATAGAAGGCAAAAGGAGAGAGTTAAAAGCAGACATATTTGAAAGGTGGGCCTATACGCGCAACTGCATTCCCAGTTGGTGGCTCAAGTAGAACTTCTGCAACAGCAGCTTCTTTCCCACATCTTAACTCCCCCCACAGTTATGATATCTACACCCAATGCACAGAGAAGGCATAAAAGGGTGAGAAGGGGGAGGAGAGGAAGCTGCAGAGCTAGAGGAATGAGAGGAAGTGAGATGAGGAATGTTAACCCTTTTAATGCCAATGTTATTTTGGTGAAAATGCTCGATTTGGGCATCACATATTCAACAGGCTGTGGCTGGACAGGGGTAAGAGATAGAGCCTAACTGTAAATTACAAAAATGTTGAGGAAGACCCAAAGTTTATTTTGGGAGTAAATATGCATACCTAATTAGCATATTATGACGTCATATGGGGCGGCCATTTTGAATGTTTAATTAGTAATGGAAAATATTGATAATTTTCAATAGATTTTCAATAGATTATTGAATTTATTTAGAAATATGTGGCATCCCATTACTGTCATGTTGTGCACATACATTATGGTCAAGTAAAAAAGTAGTTTTAAGCCTAACATATAGTAAATATTGTAACTAATATTGTAATAATAATAACTAGCAAGAAACGGAATAACTGGGAGGTTGTTGCCTGGAGTGCCAAAAGTGTTTGCATCTACCTGTGACTTTTTAGTCTGTGAAAACCTTTCTCAGACAGGGTAAGCACACATATTCAGTACACATATATGCTATTTTACTACACCTGTGACCTATATAGGCTACTGTAGGCCATTTGGATAAGGCGCAGGGGCAATGACCCCTGTATGCATAGGATCATCCTGGATGATCATCAGCATAGCTCAGTGAATGAATGTTACAGATTGTCACTTTTCACAAAACTAATGGGCACAGTGTCAAGATAATGGGCATAAAAAAGGCCTAATTTGTATCATGAGGTGTACCCTTGTGAAATCAGTTTCAGGAAAAGGGGTGGAGAGGCGGAGCAAATCAGCATCACCTCTCCTGTTATCTCAGCTCTATTGACTTATAAACTGCTTCTATTCATTTTGGTATCATAGGCTACTGTTAGGCATACAGACATGGATCGAAAGTACACACAGCCCAATTAGTCCGACGTTGTCACGTTATAGTAGTAACACCTAAAGTCGGCTATCTGAAGGCGATTAGAAGCGGCACCATCTCCCCTCACGCATAGCGCAGCGCTTTCCTCTCCAGTCTCTCCGGTTACGCCCCCTCTTCCATGCTGCTTTAGTGACATGACAAACTCTAATAAAGACAGTCCAACCACGGCGACCAGCCCAGTTTTCAACAAGTCTAAAATATTCGTGTTATAGGGTATGCGTCTTCATTTCGCCGTGCGCAACGGTAAAAAAAAAAAAAAAAAACGCGGATATTTCCCCAAGCCATGTATCGAATTTCTACGGGATGTACAACGTCTAACAGGATAATCCATTATTTTTTGTAGCAGTGGTTTTCCTTACGGTCTTTCATAGAGGGAAATGACATACGTTATCTTTATGTTTTAGCTTTTTTGCCTACTCCAGCTTAGGGGAAGACGCACGTCAAAGTTCACCACCAAGTGAAATATAGCCTATTTCGATGAACACATGATGACTGCAATCACTTTAGGGGCGACATATGGCATTGTATTGCATATAAAACGCACAACATAGAAATAGTGGTTGCCTATTTAGAGGTTTATTCAGTGAAATTACGCATATCGCCCTGTGGGTTTGGATGACAATAAACGCTTCTCGCATGTTCTAAGGAAATCCCCCGTAACCATTTACAAGTCGCCAAGCAAACACATTCTCACAACCCCGCAAATGTTCATTAGTTTGTGTTCAGGATCATGTTTCCTAGGTCTACACCGTGTTTCTGTGTTTGACAGGGGAGGTCCCAAACAGCCGATTGATCGTCTGTGTTGCAATCTCAGCAGCAACATCTTTTTTTCTTATAATAATGGCTGCAATTACTTGAGGGGCGAAATACGCAATTGCATTGCACACAAAACATCATGACAAGTTGTCGTCTGGGGGCAGGCCAACTTGCTTCAGATTTATTCAGTGAATGAAACCAGTCGCATGCGTTCAGCTCGCCTGGAACAGGGCTTCGCCTTCGCGTCGCGTGTGTTCAAATGGGAACTCCCCTACCTAATGAAGTCTCCAAACAAACCTCTTCTCTCAATCCCGAAACTTTCCATTGAGTTATGGTTAGGATCAGTTATGTTTGTAAAACTGTTTATGTATGTAAAACGGACGCCATGTTTCCCTGTGTTTGGCAAGGGGATCTATTTCACTGCCTATTCGAATTGGCTGTTCTTCTCTGTAGCCACGGCTAAGCTAGCAATAGGAGACGCATTGTCTAAGGCCATATTATAAATGTCTACACATATACAATCAACTTGTGAGAAAATATAATGTCACTAAACATAAACCACAAAGACAAATTGCATTTAGAATGTATTTGGGCTTGAATTAGAGGAAATTATGTGCACAATCTCACAACGCCGATCCTCCTTTGTTTTGAAATAGTGACTTGCAACGCAACTTCCGCGTCTGGGTTTTCAGATGGAAATTACTCGAAAAAAATGTACTAAGAGGGGTCGAAATTCTTAGAAAGGATTGAAGTACCACATGTCTGCCACCCAGTGGAAAGGAGTATGGACAAGATTTTACACTCTATTCGACGTGACAGCCCACCTAATTCAATACCGCGACCTGTCGCAATTTTGCGACGACGGCATTAAAAGGGTTAACACATCATCCAACAACAAATCATATAAATGTGGTGAATTGGGACACATGTCAAGAAATTGTTGGCACAGCCCTGCTAAAGGACACTAAAGGTGTCTGTTTAGAAATACCACACATATTTACATAGATTCACTGAAGATGAAGGGTGTTAATTGTTACTGTGCAAGACTGACCACCAAACACTTCCAGCCATTCATTGATGCACACCCACGACATACCCTAAGGCTACAATGCAGACGGTCTAGCCACTTCCCTGTGGTTGGTTATAGACATACACACAAGGCCTTTTTGTGACCAAAAAGCAAGCATTGATGGTGTAACATGACATAAGTTGTAGTTAAATACAACCTGGCAAAATTTACATTTTTTAAAATGTTAAATTTAAAGGATGTGAGTAAAGTTACAAGGTAGAAGATATGGTAGCATCATTTTGTTCAGAGAATTTGAGAGCACATTGATATAGTTTTAAAAAGCACACATAGTCAAAGCCTTAATTAGGGATACCAGCAAAAGCGCAACCTTTACCTATTATTTGGCATTGATATGTCAAGTCAAGTCAAGTCAAATTTATTTTTATAGTGTATTTCATACACAGGTGCAACTCAATGCATGTGACTTGGTGATATTTGGTGAACTTATAGAAATTGTGATACTAAAACAACAGCCTGTAACATCATCGGCGACAACGTCATGGTGAATAGACAATGGTGTTGTGTAAGGGTATTTGCCCCATCAATCACTGCTAAATCTGTGACCCAATATATGGAAGGTTTTGGGTTTGGGTTTATGAGATCTGAAACAATGTTGACTGACTGAAAACTACTTGACTGACTTGGTTTGTGTATAATTGAGTGCAAAGATATGAAGAAAAGAGTGGAACTGGAAACAATATGAAATATGAAAGATATTACGAATCACAAAATATATGTTAGCCATTTCAACAGTTGGAGCCAGAATGCATGGTGCAAATCATATTGCATGAAAACTGTTTGTCTGATATCCCCATCCTAACTCTGAATCCCCATTCTTGTTTAACCCAGACTAACTCTAAACACTAAACACAAGGGTGTCTGATGCTCATGAAAATGTAAAAAAATATGAATAGTGAGGATGATGAGGCTTAGATTAGTGATTTTTGGTCAGGCGTACCTGTCAGAAAACCATTGCCATGGCAACATTACAAATGATAAACCTAATCTTTTGGTTTCACATTGTAGCCAACTTCATTCTAGGAAAAGTCACACAGTTTCGTAGTCATAGCTTTAGTCATTCAGGAGTTATACGACATCAAAGTTGGTGCGGGCACTTTTAGCCCCCCCCCCCCCCCCCCGGTCTGGAAAGGGTTCATGAATTCGGAAAGAATAACGTAATCTGACTTGGCTGTCTGAGCCTCAAATGATATGCAGCGCAGTTTAGATGTTTAGATGAGTGGGAGAGTACTCCAACTTGAGAAACAGTTTCCCCTTGGTGGCTCTGCCAATGTGGTCAGAGAAGGGTTGGATAAAGGTTTTTAAAGAGGGTGAAGTAATGTCGTGAATAATTTTGTGCTCGAGTCATATATCAGTATAAAGGATGAGGTTATCAAAACTGAGCAAGTTATACATGTCTATTATAGCACAGTGGTAAAATTAAGGATGTTTGTGCAAGACTTAACCCTTATGTTGTGTTTGGGTCATTTTTGACCCGTTTTCAAGTTTTAGTGTAAACAAAACACACTTTCCTTTATTTTCTTGGAATAAGGCTTCATTTAATCCTCAGTCACAATCATTTCAACACAAAAAAATATGTTTTATCATTTTAGTAAATTTTAAATGTCCAAAAAAAAAAAAGTTACATCTGTGGTGTTCGGGGGTCAAAATTGACCCGGTATAGATTTTTGGTTGTTTTATGCATTTCTGAAAAGCTGTTGGTTGCCCTTTGTCTTCAGTTTGGTGATTTATGGTGAGGAAAATATATTTCTTGCCTGAACTTTTTTTTTGCCAGCTTTTTGATATTACAAATCCAATATGGCCGCCGGACAGTCCCATACACTACAATATGTCATATCTCCTGTTGTGAAAGGAGTACAGATGTATTTCTGGTGTCTACTCATATGTTTTCATGGTCAGGGAATCCATTTCTGCATTATATAATGAGATTTTTTGCACATTTGTTTGCAAAATACATTTTTGCACATTATTTTTTCCAAAAAAACGTATCAAAAATTCATAATGGCACCCAAACCTGTAGAACTGGTCTTATACTTTCCATAAAGTTGATGTGGCAATGACATAATGGTCCATGTTCATGGCATAGGGGATTCAGATGAATAGTGTGACTTTTTTCATGTTCATTGAGGTGTTCATTTCCAATATCTTTGCATTAGACTGGCCGAATAGCTGTGACTCTGACAGAATTGTTATTTTAGATATTTACCACACTAAAATCATATAAATATTGAAAAACACCATATTTAAACATTAATTTTATGCACTGAAAAACGAATTTAGTTGACATTTGGTCTTTATCCTGCTATAAATCTCTTTGGGTTGGTTTGGACCCGAACACCACAAATGCCACTCTTGATATTTTTTAATATTAGAGAAAAACTAATAAAATAAATTTGGGGATTATTGTGCTCTCATATCAGCTGTAATACATGGACAACATACTCACTAATTGCATCACTTTGGGAGGTATTAATACTAAATTTATGCAGATTTTGATAGTTTTGGTCATCAAAAACGATTTGCATAATGTAAGATAAAAGATCTTTAAAGTCAAAAAGATGAATACATCAAATAATATTTCCATGAATATGAATACATACCAAGTTAGTCATGAGATGAAAAACAATATTTGATGATAACTAGTGTTTTTAGGTATTTTATAGCTGAGTTTTGTTATCACGGGTCAAAAATGACCCGAACACCACAGGTGTATGCAGCTTATGAACACAACACAAGGGTTAAGTTGGGTCTTAGCAACAACAATTAGGAAATTGTGAATACTTTCACAATGTTACGCAGGTTTTCTTCTTATGCATCTCAGTGTGGAGTGAAAAGTCACTCCCAAATGTTTAAATTTAATAATGACTTTAAACTGTTTTTTGTGAAGATGATTGACTGAATTTGAGCTGTTGATAACAGTATAATACAATATGCAACTGTAAAAGGACAAAGATTAAATGGCCGAAATTAAGTAAAGATAACAACCTTGTCACTCTTGTACATCAAACCAAATTGCCAAGTCTAAAATAGTAATAATGTGATTAATGTGAAGACGAAATTGTTTTACACTGGTATCAAATATAGGACAGTGTTTCTCCCAAGAATGGATACTGCTGGGTTTTTCTCTATTTTGTGTCTCCACAGAACTCTGAGACCATCACAAACCCCAAACACTCATGACAATCCAGGCCTGTGTTCCTAACTAAGGACTGCAGGAACACAATAGCAATAAGGGGGTGAAGAGGACGTCCCAAGAGGATGTCCCATTCATCAACTGGCAAAGGAGAAGACCATGGGACAGTTACCAGGAAGGACAAGGAAATTATGCATGGGACCATCTACAGTGATCATGTGACCATCCTCAGTTCGACCACAGAAAGTGTTGGGTGCAGTTTACGGCTAGATGGAGGGGCCTATGCCTTGGCCCAGATCTGGGTGCCTTCTGCTTTCTGTTGACTGGGGTTGTAAATTAGCAGATTATCCAAGCGGGGCATTAGGCCTCAGCGAGGGAGAACTGTGACAATAGCACCATAGTCAACATTATGACGATGAACAATTATCTGTAAGCACTGGTCACTTAAACAGTAATAAAAGTTATGGTCCCATCCAATGTTTATCACATGACTATGCATAGACAAGGACATGCTACAACAACTGGTGAAGAGGTAGCTGAAGAAGGCAGTGTTTCTCAAGAAATTAATTTTTCATTCTAGTTCTTAGTCTTAGGTAATATAATATTTCAGAGTATGAATATCTTAAATGTGATGCCAAATAGTATTGTTGTATATGCTACTCAATTGACTTTATTTTATGACACAAAGTTGTGAATGAGTGTTTTACCTATTATTTTACTCATTAGTAATTAGTTATACCTATAGTTAGGATGTTTTATTTTACACATGACCATGTGTTATTTTGTTTTTATATACATATCCACATATTGCTTTGTAACTGGAGTCTACTCTCAGCAGACAAAGTCGGGTTGCAGCTTTAGCTGGGCCGTTGGAGAATTTTGCCCAAATTAGTCCAAAATTGGTCAGTATTTTTCACTGCTCATTGGCGGGTAGTGTTTTTTGACTGAACTGTTGGGTTTTTGCTCCAACCTGAGAGTATTACTCTGTACTTGTTGAAATTTAAGAAGACCAGAAGATACTTTGTGATGACAATGCATCATATATCTTAGTTGGCGCTTAGTGAATGATAGACTAGTCATGGTGGACATTTGGGATGTTGGTGGATGAATGTGGACTACCAGGCTGTCAATCATGCAACGGACAGCTAGCTACTGGGGACACAGCTAAACCACAGTAGTACTCTCCATGGGGCAGGGGAGAGGAATCACAAGGGGCAGGCAAAAACAATATGACATGGTGTGTCCCGCTTGTCTGCTGGCGTTTCTGGGTGTCTGTCCATGATTGGTCTGTTGCTCTTGTGCCAATTGGGTTATGTGTGGTGTCTAGTAGGTTACCAAAGAAATGTAGAAAGAAATGTTTGATTGCAAGAAATGTCTGATTACTTTTATAATGTGAGCATGAACTCCCAAAGGGGGAGAATGTGGATAGTTTTTTAGGTTCATCTTAGTTTTCTTAATCTTCTACTATTCTTATATTATATTCTCAATTTATTCTCATGATTTGGCTGGGGAAGTCCCCATATAGTGACATATTCTTGTGTGTAAGCTTTTCTGTAATGGGTCACGGGACACTGAACATTATTGGAAACATGTGCATCTACTTGCCGTGGCTGCTGAACAACAAATATGAAATTGCATATGCTGGACAACAAGAAAATGGACAGTGGGCATCTGGCCATGCGGGACCCCACATGCGCAGATGAAGCTGACGACATGGAATGTGAGTGAGGGAAATGGTTAAATAGGGTTGCCTTTTGTATCCACTTCAGAACTTGCTGGGTGGAATACTTCCTGTCTCCACGCAGTAACTTCTCCAGCCGTTAACAATAAAATCTGCAGTGCTTACCACCTGAGTTGCTTGTCTGCCGATATTAAAATTATTACTACACTATCACATAATATACTATGACTGTACGAAAAACACCTAAAAATGGTTTAGAACGCAAGGAGCTTACAACATAATTCTGAAAACACCCCGGGTATTCAATGCGTTAACATTCTTTCTGTGTGCTTACTTCAGTGTCTGGAGGTTACAGTCTGGATTCCTGAGTAGATCAGAGATGTGCTTCACTCCAGAGTCTCCTAGTTGTTTGCCATCCAGATCCAGATGCATAAGGTGTGAAGAGGGGTTTGATGCCAGAGCTGAAGCCAGAGCAGCACAACCCTCTGCTGTTATACTGCAGTCACCAAGCCTGGAGAGAGGAGAGGAAAGGAGAGGGGAAGAGATGGAGATATGGTAAGTAATAGAAACACAAAGGTGAAGAAACACACACACACACACACACACACACACACACACACACACACACACACACACACACACACACACACACACACACACACACACACACACACACACACACACACACACACACACACACACACACACACACACACACACACACACACACAATGCATTAGCAATGTGTGTTGTGGTGGGAAAGAGGTGTGACCTAATCAGAGGAGGGTCTTTCCAGGGTTCGATGGGGGGCGCTTGGAAGGAAAGGGTCGTGCCTTATCAATTAATTAATATTCATTTATTAATATCAGCTTAATGAATATTAATTGGGTGATTAATTTGCACATTTTAATTCACATTTATATAAATAATTAATTCATTTGTGCACCCAATGGGCCCAGGACATGCCCCCACAGACCTGGACACAACCCCAGCTCACCCCAAACGTTTATTGTCGAAATCCCAAAAACATATTGCAGTACAGTAGTTTTTTTCTAGTGTTTTCTCTGATGACTGTAATGGTGTTGACATGCTTTGTAGGTTTGCTTACGTCAGTGTCTTTAGTTTACAGTCTGGATTCCTGAGTAGATCAGAGATGTGCTTCACTCCAGAGTCTCGTATTTGATTGCCATCCAAATCCAGCTGTATCAGGTGTGACGAGGGGTTTGATGCCAGAGCTGAAGCCAGAGCAGCACAGCCCTCTGCTGTTATACTGCAGGAGTTAAGCCTGGACAGAGGATAACAGGAGAGCGAGGTAGAGACGGAGATATAGTAATTAATAGAAACACAAAGGTCATTAATGGAGAGGTAATGGACAACTGTAAATTTGAGTGTTTTGGGTTTCAGTAACATTTTTTTTACAATTGATTGTATTGTTCGGATCTTCAATAAAAATGCACAAATGAGATCACTGCTCTATTGTTTTTCTTCATAAAGTGCAATACACCTCTATCCACTGTGTATTTTTTATTGTGGATAAGGTATTGTCATTTAGCATTTTACATGGTGAAAATGAAGAAACTGTGTCTCTGTACAGCCTTTATGACGCAGTCCCATCCTATAGATGTCATGCTAGAAGATCTAGAAACTCGGTCTTCACAACAGAAACATCAGCATTCGCATTCATCATATTTTCATTTCATTCATTTCATGAGTACAATGGCACTGCGTTGCACTCAGCGATTTAAATGACAGCTCTGACTCTGGTTGTGTCTCCGATTCAGTAACCTGCACCTGCTTTCATCAGTGATTGTCGTGTCTATCTATCTATCTATGTAAGTTTCCATCTATGTACTGAACCTGCACCAACCAGTCACTAAAGTCAACGCAGAAGAATTTGCTTGTGATTCCAAAAGTCAAAACAAGGTGTGGAGAGGCAGCCTTTAGCTTCTATGCTGCAAAGCTTTGGAAACAGCTTCCAGATGACGTAAATAATCGACCCATTATTGATAGCTTTAAATCTAGACTCAAGACAAAGCTGTTCTCAGATGCTTTTCACCTATCTTAACTCATATATCAATATTAATTTAATTTGTATTATTCATTTTTATTTTTACCACATTTTATCTTAATGTTTTTTCTTTCTAATCTCTAATTTCTTTCTTTTTGCATGTGTTTGTTGCGAAGCACATTGAATTGAACCTGTGTATGAAATGTGCTATACAAATAAACTTGCCTTGCCTTGTGTTAAATAAAAGGGACACGTTAAGCGAACGCAAATGTCTGGTATAAATGTACTGAGGCCATCCCTGCTCTTGCCCGTGGCCAAAAAGAGATTATATGCTGGTTTCCAGCGAGGCGTGGTTTCATAAAACCACTTCGGCGACGTCATTGCGGGTCGTACATTGAATTTAAATAACAACTAAGCCTGCCCAGGGACCACGGATGCAAATTAGCTTTGTATCTAACTCTGGTACTGGAGTTGTCCTGTACATGGCCCCTGTCAAATAAACCAATAAACTGAACTGCCGCGTCCCCAGCGACGGTCCAGCCGAGACCCAGCGAAGGCCCTGCCATGGAAAGTGGAAATAAAATAAACGTCTCCTACTGTAGCACACACACAACACACAATCAGACTTACTCCAGTGTCTCCAGTCTACAGTTTGGATGCTCCAGTCCAGTAGACAGCAGCTTCACTCCTGAATCACCCAGTTGTCTATTGTTACGCAGGTCCAAATGTCGCAGACTGGAAAAGCTTGAGCTGAGAGCTGCAGCTAGATATGAACAGCTGCTCTCCTTGAGGCTAGACTCCCGCAGCCTGAGAGACACACACATTGGACATAAACCCACAAAAACTTGTATCTTACTTTTCCTTAGGGTCACTCCACTCATAAAGCTGATGCTAATTTGGTTGGATTGTCAGGTGAGTTTTTCTTCTCCAACACAGCTCTATTAATACTTTACTACAACTCATTTCAACCTTTAAGTCACTTCATCTGATGGCTCAAACATCAGAGATGTTAACCCTCTCGGCGCCACAGGTTTTTGCCCAAAACTGATGATTTTGACATGTTATATTCAAAAGGCTGTGGCTTAACATGGGTAATAGATAGAGCCTGACAATTAATGAGACAAATATTGAGGATGACCCAAAGTTTATTTTGGGAGTAAATTATCCCATCTAATTTGCATATTATGACGTCATATGGTGTCGGCCATTTTTAATTTATAATGAGTTATTGGATATTTTTGCATATTTTCAAAATATTTTTAATAATTTATCTAATTTAATTTATAAAACTTCCCCAGACACCTTCACTATTATGTTCTGTGAATACATTTTGGTCTAGAAAGCAATAAATTGTACACTAAAAGTGTAATTTGTAACTAATATAGTGCAACAATGTAGCATAGTGACAAACACAAGTGAATGGACGGTTGCCGTTTTGCCTGTAGGGACTGGTCTATGAAGGTGACAAGTTATTTTTTAGTGCATGGACACCCTTCACAGCAATGCCCAGCATACAGATTCTATCCACACTAGGGGTATTATGTGCATTTTGTCCATTTGTGTGTCTTTGAACCAAGTACAGCAGGCCTACAGTAGCCTACAGTAGGCCTGTCAGCGTACACCCTGAAGGACTCTGAGTATGGGCTACATTTCTAAATACTTGTGCAAATATCTATTCAAACCAAGTGTTACATTTACTGATATACAAATGAGTGATATAAGGAAAGTGTGTGTCTGTGTGTGTGTGTGGGGTGGGGGGGTTGGGGGGGGGGGGGGGGGAGCTTGGGTTGGTTACCTACCCTATATCGCCCATGTCTTTCTGATGCACCAAACCCCAGCTGGTATCACACTTTTTTGTTGCAAATAGACTCAGTCAGGTCGCAATTGGACATAATTATTACTATTATTATATCATTAGAATAGCATTGCTATTTATTTAGACCTGCAGTCGGCAGGAACAGTGTCGAGTAGCGTGAACTATGCACCGAGTAGAATGCGCACGAGACCTCTGTGTCTCGGGCGCATACTCCTCTCACTCCATCCCCCACTGTTGGCAGGAATATGCGCACTTCTTTTGTCTTCATTTACTTTTCTACTTAGTATACAAGCTCTTCTACAAACATCCTGACCACTGTCACCCTCCAGATGATGAATATTGACTCTGTAACAGGCAAATTACGACGCGTTGCATCATTCCCCTGTCGTTGCAATGAACGTCGCCAGCATAGCGACAGTATAGCCTACAAAGCAGCATGAAATTACCTCGCATCTCGATCGGAAAAAACCTTCCCTTCCTCAATATACAAGTCTCCTGCAGAAACGAACACTTCTATTGTGTACTTACAAATGAATAAATGAAGGGTTTTCTTGTTACAGTCCCCATGATCGATGAATAGGCTGTCGATAGTTTCCCTCAGGCAACAGTAACATGGGAAGTATAACGCGGCAGAAAATACACTCCTGTTTGCATATTACCTCATTTAGGGGCGAAATATATGATGAATACATATGTACAATCATGACAAGTTACCATGTGAGTGCATTTGGTCGTTTATTCAGTAGAATTATCCACGTAATGTCACTACAAGTCTGCTTCCGTCTTTCACGTTGTTTCACAGGGGAGAAGTTACTTCCGCAATGTCCGAGGTTTGTAGTTTTGTAGTTTTCTTAAACAAAATACCATATAAGGCATCCCAATGTGTTTAGAACTGAAGTACTACATGTCTGCCACCCAATGGAGTGGAAGTTGAACTACATTTGATATCCTATTTGAAAAAAAACGGCCGTTGTAATCAATACGGCATCTCGTCGACAAAAGTCGCCTGTGGCGCCCAGAGGGTTAATGATATGAAATCATAACTTTAGGGCTAACATGATGAATGAAATTTAATAACTTACATGATTAATATGTAATAGCTTTTAACTGTTTGTTTGCAGTGCACACCTCAATATTGGTCTCAGGATCAGACAAATGCACGTCTTGTGTTCTAACTCGTCACTATAAAGCCACACCAAGTTTAATTACAATCAGTGCTTTTCCAGCACAAAGTGTCTGATTTCACATTAAATCACTCAAGACAGCAATACTCACTTTACTGTTCTTGATATTTTGACCACTGGCAGCATCCTCAGCAGACCTGCATCTGATCTTGCATGAGATCCGTAATCCCTCAGGTCAAACTCCTCCATCTCCTGGTCAGACATTTGTAACAGAAAGGCCAGAGCAGACAGCTGGGAAAGAGAAAGATCCGCTCTGTCTTGCTTTGCCTTCTGCATGTACCCCTGGACCTCCTCCACCAGAGAGTGGTCGTTCAGTTCATTCAGGCAGTGGAACAGGTTGATGCATCTCTCTGGGTTTTGGATGTCTCTGATATTCTCCTTGATGAACTTGATGGTTTTTTTTGTGTCCAGTGAGCGACTTCCTTCTTGTGGTATGAGGTCTTGTAGGCGTCTCTGATTGGACTCTAGTGAGAGGCCCAAAAGGAACCTCAAAAAAAGGTCAAGGTGTCCATGTTCGTTCTTTATAGCCAGTTTCACTGCAGTCTGGTGTAGCTCATGGAGGCTGATAGCACTGAGCAGTGACTGAAGCGGAGAGTTTCTCCTAACGGTTTTGAGGGGTTGTAGGATTTTAGACATTAGAGACTTCCTGCTAAAGTGCAAAAACACATATAAAGCTGCTAGGAACTCCTGAATGCTCAGATGAACAAAGCAGAACACCTTCTGCTGGTCCAGCCCAGACTCCTCCCTGAAGATCTGGGTGCAGACTCCGGAGTATACTGAGGCCTCTTCGGCCTCTTTGGCATCCATTCCACATTTGTTAAGGTCATCTTCGTAGAAGATCAGATTACCCTTCTCCAGCTGTTGGAAAGCCAGTCGACCCAGGGACAGAATTGTCTTCTCTTTCCATTGGACTTTGTACTTCTCGCTAATATGCTTGGCATGTATGATCAGGAAGTGTATGTACATCAGGGTCATGGAAGTTGGAATCTCATCACTCTTCCCTTCAGTTAGGATAGACACCAGAACAGTGGCTGCCATCCAACAGAAGACAGGAATGTGGCACATGATGTAGAGGCTCCTGGATGACTTCAGATGTGTGATGATTCTGCTGGCTTTCTCTTGATCGTCAATATTTTTCTTTAAATATTCCTCTTTCTGTTGGTCAGTGAAACCCTGCACTTCTGTCACCTGGTCCACACACTCGGGAGGGATCTGACTGGCAGCTGCTGGTCGGGAGGTGATCCAAATTTGAGCAGAGGGGAGCAGATTACCCTTGATAAGGTTTGTCAGAAGAACGTCAACTTTGGTAGGTTCTGATGCATTGTAAATGCATTCATTATTCTGGAAATCTAGAGGAAGCCGGCTTTCATCCAGACCATCAAATATGAAGGCAACTTTGTATTTCTCATCAGTGGAGAAGATGAGGTCAGATGTTTCACTGAAGAAGTGATGAATAAATCCCATGAGAGTGTATTCCTTTTCTCTTATCAGGTTTATCTCCCGAAAAGGCACAGGAAGCAGGAAGTGAATATCCTGATTAGCTTCCCCTTCAGCCCAGTCCAGAATGAACTTCTGCACGGAGACCGTTTTCCCAATTCCAGCTATTCCCTTTGTAATCACTGTTCTGATGTCTTTGTCTTGTCTCGCTAGGGGCTTGAAGATGTCAGTGTATTTGATTAGTGTCTCCCCATTGGTAGTCTTTTTCTTGGATAACATCTCAATCTGTCTGACCTCATGTTCAGTACTGACTTCAATACATTCCCCTTCTGTGATGTAGAGCTCTGTGTAGATCTTCTCAAGAGATGCAGGTTGTCCCTGCTTTGGGATGGCTACACGCACATTTTGGAACTTCTTAGATAGCTTTTCTTTGAGCACTTGTTGGCATTTTGGAAACAGTCCATCTAAGAGACGGTGCATAAAGATTGTGTTGGTCATCATATACACATGAACACACATGCATCAATGTTCATATACAGATGTTTCTAAGGAACTGTAGCACACCATATAGCAGGATATGATTTATTAAAATAAAAGAAACGGTAACACTTTACTTGACGCCCGTGTCATATGCATGTCATTACAGTGTCATGATAGTGTAACCCTAACCCATAATAGTCATAGATAAGTCATAAACATTATGTCCATGTCGTAAACATCATATCCATGTCGTAGACATTTTATGACTGTTGGACTTAAGTGACACTCGGTTACAGCAAGCAGGCCAGCAGTCATAAAATGTTTATGACATGGACATAATGTTTATAACACATGCATAACTGTGCCATGACACTATTATGACTCTATAATGACATAGGTGTCAAGTAAAGTGTTACCAGATAAACAAATTAAGAAAATGTGCACACATACAGTAAATATTGGGATCCATCAAATGCCCCCAGTTTGGGAAATCTTTCTCTTCTTTTGAAGACTTTACCTAGTTACCTGGTTTAACTAGTAAATACAGTGTACCTAATAAATAGAGTATATTATTATCTCACTGAAAAGATAGTAAAAGCAATGCAAAGGGTACGCAGAACATACCCAGCTTCTTTGGTGGTTGTGCCAGAGTTGAGGTCTCAGCACCTGGAGGACAGAGGAAATCTGTGACACTTAACTCATAACTTATAAATGGAATACTGTATGACCACCAAACTTGGGGGAGATGAGCAACATATGAAAATATAACAATAACATTTCGTTTTGGTGTCATTACATAGTATTATGATGTATCTGTGACGTCATTATCTGATTTTAATGCCCACAATGTCCATCACCTTTAGGCAATGCAGCTCAATTTTGATAATTATATGCTTTGGACGACTTAAAATGAACACACTGTGCCTGTCTTGGTAGTACACTTTTTGCCACCATATCCAGAGCCGCGCTGTGCTCTGACAGCACTTTGTTGGGCAAGCAGCCCAGACTCACAGCCCTGTGCCATGAGATCTGATCTTTCGAACCGTCGACCTGCCAACTCCCAGGGTTACGCCCCATGTGCAAAACGTCATATATACCAAAGCACATTTTTAGAAGTTCGAAGATGGCATGACTTTCAGTATACGTTCTAGAGAACTGAATTTGGGAGATGAAATGCGAGCTTTTTCAAGAGACAAAGAATGAAGCTACTAAATCATGAAACAAAGTCTGGGGTTTTAAGACTGTAAAGGCTACTTTATGATCATCATTTCATCATCGTACATGATATGCTCACCATAACAAACAAAAGAGTACCATTACCTATCATTAAGACCTTTCTTAAACTATGCCCGTTTTCCCATTATTCTCATGTATGTTAACCCTTATGTTGTGTTCGGGTCATTTTTGACCCGTTTTCAAGTTTTAGTGTGAAAAAAACACATAAGGCTTAAGGCTTCATCTAATCCTCAGTCACAATCATTTCAACACACAAAAAATATGTTTTATCATTTTAGTAAATTTTAAAGGTCCAAAAAAAAAAAGTTACATCTGTGGTGTTCAGGGTCAAAATTGACCCGGCATAGATTTTTAGCTGTTTTATGCATTTCTGAAAAGCTGTTGTTTGCCTCTTGTCTTTAGTTTGGTGATTTATGGTGAGGAAAATATATTTCTTGCCTGAAATTTTTTTGCCAGCTTTTTCATATTACAAATCCAATATGGCCGCCGGACAGTCCCATACACTACAATGCGTCAAATCTCCTGTTGTGAAAGGAGTACAGATGTATTTCTGGTGTGTATTCATGTGTTGTTATGGTCAGGGAATCCATTTCTGCATTACATAATGAGATTTGTTGCACATTTGTTTGCAAAATACATTTTTGCACATTATTTTTTCCAAAAAAACGTATCAAAAATTCATAATGGCACCCAAACATGTAGAACTGGTCTTATACTTTCCATAAAGTTGATGTGGCAATGTCATAATGGTCCATGTTCATGGCATAGGGGATTCAGATGAATGGTGTGACTTTTTCATGTTAATTGTTGTGTTCATTTTGTATATTTACCACACTAAAATCATATAAATATTGAAAAATACCAAGTCAACATATTTAAACATTGATTTTATGCACTGAAAAACTAATTTAGTTGACATTTGGTCTTTATCCTGCTATAAATGTCTTTGGGTTGGTTTGGACCTCAACACCACACATGCCACTATTGATGATATTTTTCAATATTAGAGAAAAACCAATAAAATAAATTGTGGGGTTGTTGTACTCTCATATCAGCTTTAATACATGGACAACATAATCACTAATTGTAACACTTTATGAGGTATTAATAGTGAATTTATGCAGATTTTGATAGTTTTGGTCATCAAAAACGATTTGCATAATGTAAGATAAAAGACCAGTAAAGTCAAAAAGATGAATACATAAAGTAATATTTCCATGGACATGAATACATACCAAGTTAGTCATGAGATGAAAAACAATATTCGATGATAACTAGTGTTTTTGGATATTTTATGGCTGAGTTTTGTTATCACGGGTCAAAAATGACCCGAACACCACAGGTGTATGCAGCTTACGAACACAACACAAGGGTCAACCCTTTTACTGCCGCCGTCGCAAAATTGTGACAGGTCGCGGTATTGAATTAGGTGGCTGTCACGTCGAATACAATGTAAAATCTTGTCAATACTCCTTTCCACTGGGTGGCAGACATGTGGTACTTTCTAAGTCTTTCTAAGAATTTCGACCTCTCTTAGTGCATTTTTTTTTGAGTAATTTCCATCTGAAAACCCAGACGCGGAAGTGCGTTGCAAGTCACTATTTCAAAACAAAGGAGGATCGGCGTTGTGAGATTGTGCACATAATTTCCTCTAATTCAAGCCCAAATACATTCCAAATGCAATTTGTCTTGGTGGTTTATGTGTAGTGACATTATATTTTCCCACAAGTTGATTGTATATGTGTAGACATTTATAATATGGCCTTAGGCAATGCGTCTCCTATTGCTAGCTTAGCCGTGGCTACAGAGAAGAACAGCCAATTCGAATAGGGAGTGAAATAGATCCCCTTGCCAAACACAAAGAAACATGGCGTCAGTCTTACATACATAAACAGTTTTACAAACATAAATGATCCTAACCACAACTCAATGGAAAGTTTCGGGATTGAGAGAAGTGGTTTGTTTGGAGACTTCATTACGTAGAGGAGCTCCCATTTGAACACACGCAACGCGAAGGCGAAGCCCTGTTCCCAGCGAGCTGAACCCATGCGACTGGTTTCATTCACTGAATAAATCTGAAGCAAGTAGCCTAGGCCTGCCCCCAGACGACAACTTGTCATGATGTTTTGTGTGCAATGCAATTGCGTATTTCGCCCCTCAAGTAATTGCAGCCATTATTATAAGAAAAAAAGATGTTGCTGCTGAGATTGCAACACAGACGATCAATCGGCTGTTTGGGACCTCCCCTGTCAAACACAGAAACACGGTGTAGCCTACCTAGGAAACATTATGATCCTGAACACAAACTAATGAACATTTGCGGGGTTGTGAGAATGTGTTTGCTTGGCGATTTGTAAATGGTTACGGGGGATTTCCTTAGAACATGCGAGAAGCGTTTATTGTCATCCAAACCCACAGGGCGATATGCGTAATTTCACTGAATAAACCTCTAAATAGCACAGGCAACCACCAAGTAGCCTATCTTGTCATGCGTTGTATGCAATACAATATGTCGCCCCTAAAGTGACTGCAGTCATCATGTGTTTATAGAAATAGGCTATATTTCACTTGGTGGTGAACTTTGACGTGCGTCTTCCCCTAAGCTGGAGTAGGCGAAAAAGCTAAAACATAAAGATAAAGTATGTCATTTCCCTCTATGAAAGACAGTAAGTAAAACCACTGCTACAAAAAAGAATGGATTATCCTGTTCGACGTTGTATATCCCGTAGAAATTCGATACATGGCTTGGGGAAATATCTGCGTTTTTTTCACCGTCGCGCACGGCGAAATGAAGACGCATAGGCTACCCTATAACACGAATAATTTAGACTTGTTGAAAACTGGGTTGGTCACCGTGGTTGGACTCTCTTTATTAGAGTTTGTCTAGTCACTAAAGCAGTATAGGGGGCGGAACCGGAGAGACTGGAGAGGAAAGCGCTGCGCTATGCGTGAGGGGGGAGGGTGCCGTTTCTGATCGCCTTCAGGCGGTCGACCTTAGGTGTTACTTATAACGTGTACTATAACGTGATAACGTCGGCCTAATTGGGCTATGTGTATTTTCGACCCATCTCGGTATGCCTAACAGTAGCCTACGATACCAAAATGAATAGAAGCAGTTCATAAGTCAATAGAGCTGAGATCACAGGAGAGGTGGTGCTGATTTGTTTCGCCTCTCCACCCCTTTTCCTGAAACTGATTTCAGGAGGGTACACCTCATGATACAACTTAGGCCTGTTTTATGCCCATTATCTTGACACTGTGCCCATTAGTTCTGTGAAATGTAAGTGACAATCTGTAACATTCATTCACTGAGCTATGCTGATGATCATCCAGGATGATCCTATGCATACAGAGGTCACTGTCCCTGCGCCTTATCCAAATAGCCTACAGTCGACTATATAGGTCACAGGTGTAGTAAAATAGGATATGTAGGCATATATGTGTACTGAATATGTGTGCTCACCCTCTCTGAGAAAGGTTTTCACAGACTAAAAAGTCACAGGTAGATACAAACAATTTTGGCACTCCAGGCAACAACCTCCCAGTTATTCTGTTTCTTGCTGTTATTATTATTACAATATTAGTTACAATATTCACTACGATATGTTAGGCTTAAAAGTACTTTTTTACTTGACCATAATGTATGTGCACAACATGACAGTAATGGGATGCCACATATTTCTAAATAAATGCAATAATCTATTGAAAATCTGTTGAAAATCTATTGAAAATTATCAATATTTTCCATTAATAATTAAACATTCAAAATGGCCGCCCCATGTGACGTCATAATATGCTAATTAGGTATGCATATTTACTCCCAAAATAAACTTCGGGTCTTCCTCAACATTTTTGTAATTTACAGTTAGGCTCTATCTGTTACCACTGTCCAGCCACAGCCTGTTGAATATGTGATGCCCAAATCGAGCATTTTCACCAAAATAACATTGGCAGTAAAAGGGTTAATATTCTCAGTGAAGAACCCATTGTTTGTTGCCTGTGATTAACTGTTCGCATGTAGGCTATTCTTTGGGGCTGCGGGGCTCTGCCACACAGAGGAAGCAAATTCTTGGAGTAGGCTAACATCAAGATCTACTTTATAAAATAAGCCAGCAGCAAGAGATGAACATATGAAACAATAACAAATAAAATGATATAGGCTATTCAAGTAATCTGCATGGCCACATCAAAAAATTGAGAAGATAGCACACTGTGAACAGTTTTGCAGAGTATTCAACGATAGCATTGCAAACACACAGTTAACACAGTGTATGTACTAATATGCTGCCAGCGCAAAGTTTCCAAAGTTTAGGCTTTCGTTTCCCTGATCTACAGAAGAGAAAGCAGACAAAATTCAAGTCTAAAACTACCCATGAACATCAGTACAACATCAATCAGATCTCCTCACCTTGATGATGGATGTTCGTGATGATGTTGATGCTCCCCTGAACGTTGGTATGTGACAAAGCTGGAGTGTTGACGTTGCTGCTACCCTCAGCTGTGATGTTCAATCGCTGCACATCTGAACCACTGTCTGTGGTGGTGACTCCTGCAATGACACATACATCTTAGGAGCGCTGGTAGTATGTGAAATCCACATTCATGCAATGTTGTGTTGTGTGTTATGGTCAAGGAGAGATCCACTTTTATCATGAGGACACTTGCGACTGCAACTAGGCAAATCAGAAGCCAGCTTGAGTCGTTAGATTTCAGTATTTAAGGAAGGCGTTTTCTTTGTCTTTGTGGACATGTTTGGGTATAAGATGACAAAAACTCTCTATACCTGGAAATGAGGCCGGAGCTTCATATTTGTCTCTCCTCTTTATTACTTCTTTTCCTCCTGACTGTTGAGGCCCCATGGACTCCATGTCACAATAGGTTTCTGTCAAAATTCAAATTGGCACCTGGCCATGAACAAAGACACCAACAAAATGAATATTAAAACCTTTGTTTTTGTAGTGCTGATGCCATTACATACTAAATAATGACTAAAGCGTTTCTAGGCGAATAAACTAAGACAATCTTAAAAGTGCACACAGAGAAGATAAAACAATAAGCAGAAAAGTGAGGAATGACAAGCTGAAAGGAGAGTAAAGAAGAGGATGAGGTGAGAGAAAATGGGGAGGACAGATGATGGGAGAGGGGAAAGAAAAGAAAATTAAGGAGAGGAGAGGAGAACATGGGTGGTGAGATGATATGAAGGAAAAAAGACAAGACGAATGAAGGAGAATGGATGAGAGGAAGGGTAATAGTGAGAGGAGGGAGATGAGAGGAGGGGAGGAGAGCAAAAGACAAGAAAAGAAAGAGAGGACATGAAAGGAAAAGGGACAAGAGGACAGAATGGAGGAGGGGAAGGGAGGAGATAGCAATAAGAGAAGAAAAATAGATCAATGCCTAAGGAATAATGTAGTGACCAATTGTGACTACTGGAAAATATTTCCTGACAAACAGAACAGTTTCGTCCTGAAGGGAACCATTTCCCGATAGTCATGTGGAGAATTATCATGCTTATTATATGGCCACCCATGCACTGCTGAGCCCAGACCGTCATGATGAAATAAATTCATAAATAAATAAATAAAGAGCTAATATAAGATGACATAACTGCTTACATGGATCTTGATATCATTAAGGGCCTTTGTTACCTCCGCTAAGGAGGTTATGTTTTCAATCACATTGGTTTATCCGTCTCTTTTTCAGCATAATTTAAAATGTCATGAACGGATATAGACAAAATGTTGTGGAGTTGTTGGAAATGACAAAAGAAATATGAAAGTGACAGAAAGAGAAAAGGAAATGCTTCATTGGGTCCTGTATCCAATTAGTAAAAAAAAGGGTGCTCATCAAAAAAACTTGGGTGTCCAAACTTTCATGAAAAGATTAACTCAATTTGAGGCTGAAGTGAGAAATTTCATTCTCTGTAACAAATGGATTATGAGGTGCAAATAATGGTACAGACATCCTGACTCCCAAACGATCAGGGGTTAATTCGGCCTGGGGGAAAGGTGACAAATTAGGCAATCACGGGAAGAAGTCAAACAAATCCCCTTTTGTTATTGACACCTTCCTCAGGTCCTACGAGAAGAAACATAGAACAAAGGACTTCCTGGGGAGGACAGAGCTGTATATAGGGGGAGAGGGTCTGTGACTGGTCAGAGATGTGATGTTGAGACTTCTGTATGTTTCCTGACATTTTATCTCTCCGGTACCGTTATTAAAAATCTGCAGTGCTTACCAATTGAGTTGCTTTTTGCCTGGAACATTATTATTTTTTACTACATTGGTGGCGACGAGGATGGGATTATAAAGGCTTAATTAGACACTCAGGAGGAAGACTTTCAGCTGGACATCAATTGACTTGGCCAACGAGGAGTCCCATTGCTGACTTCACCGGACTGGAGGGCCTTCATCCTGTGTGCCTAAATACTGCCAGAGATCCCAGTATTTATGGCCACAGGCAACTCAAAGGGTGAGTTTAATTCTGACTAAAATGTTGCATGCTTTAGGACATTGTGTATGTATACACTGGCTAGGTTGAAGTGCTTATGATATTCTAAGAGAGCACAACACTTGGCAAAAGTTGTCCGGAAGTGCAGGGTTTCAGAAGGAATTGTCACGTGACAGAGCCAAAAAGAGGATCTTTTTGACTCAAATAGGCCTAAGGGAAAAGATTTCCCAGGGAAAAGAGGATCTTTTCCAAGAATGAAAAAAAGTAAAAGAGAGAGGATCTCTCCTAATTGAAAAGAAGATCTTTTCATAGTGAAAGAAAAGGAAATGAGAGAGGATCTCTCCAAATTGAAAAGAGGATCTTTTCCAATACCGGTAATTAAAGAGGAAAGGGGATCTTTCCTGACAGAGAATAAGAAAAAAGAGCTCTCAACCTGTATGCATGTGAAGTATGCCTACTATTGTGATGTTTTGTGGATGGTTGGTTTGAAAAGTGAAAGAAAGTAAAGAAAAGTTGAGGTAAGGAAGTTTAACTGAAGGTGTGAAGGAGGCACGAGTGATTCCTCTGCAAAAGTTGTTCAGGGCACTGAGTGATTCCTGTTGTGCTCACCGAAATATGTTGGTTGAATAGTTTTTGTTGTGATTTAATATAGGAGACTAGTGATCTCTGTCTTTTGGTAAAATTTGGATAAGAATAACTCAACTTAAGAAAGGTTTACGGAAAGTATGACAACGACGAAGGTGAATGAAAGTCATATGTTATTGTAGGGCCTAATTATTGATCATAATAATAATAATCATACTATATGTTGGCAAGAGGTGGTTGTGCCTGAAAATGCTGCTTTTGCGCTGGTATTTCAGCATAGGTTAAGATAATAAGAAATCAAATTATTAAGAATTATTCACTATGGGATTAAATAAGAGTAAATCTGTTAAACTGCCAATGGGTATACATACTCCAGGATGTTTGCAAGACATGTGTAGAAAGTATGGAGCAGAATGTGTTGATGAGAGTGTTATACATAAGTGGCATGAATGGACAAGGGGAACATTCCCTTTGAGTGGAACATTAAGTATAGGAAGGTTACAAGAATGTAGGGCAATAATGGAAAATAACCAGATCCAGTTCGAACAAGAAATATTTGGAAAATGGGAGAAGGAAGCAGATGAAAGGGACCGGAAAAGGAGGCAAATCAGAGGACAGAAAGGAAAAAAGACATGTACTGCTAGTTCAGAGAGTGAGACAGATAAAACTGTGATGTCATATATACAGGAGAATAAAAATCAGATAGTTCCAGCTACTACCCCATCCAGCAATGACAATATACATGTAAATCCAGTAGTAAACCCAGAGCATCACCTACTTTGTGCTAAGCCTGAGCCCCAGGTCATAGCAGCACTACAGCAGCAGTTTCTAACATTCATATTGACATCCCCCACTGTGTTGTTCCCTCAAACCACTGAGCAGAGAGAACAAAGAGGAGCAGATAGTGAGCAGAAAGGGCAGGCTAAAGACACAGGCCTAAGAGAAAACACAGGTAGTCACAAAGGAATGAGGAAGGCTAACACAGCATGCCATAAGAAATCCCCTCAATGCTGGAGATGTGGTAATTTAGGACATATTTCGAGAAACTGTAGACAAGTCAGAGGTCAACAGGTCAGTAGCCCACACAGCAGGCTACCAATGCATAGTAATATGTAAACACCACAGCATTTTCAACAGCAGAATATTTTAAGGTGGCCAGAAGCATTACCCTCATTAAGAAATAGAGCTTAACATAGATTGTATGCCTTCATTTAGGCACAAAGCTGTTTACGACCCCTGTGACACCTCAAAGCAAGGAGATAGGGTAGGGAAAGTGTCACCTCAGAGCAAAAAAGAGAGACATTCATAGGACAGGGAAACTGGAGATTAACCCACCAAAACTACACATAGCCCTATTTATGCATGCCTCCAAATTTTAAACGGATATTTTTGTGAATAATAACATCAGGGATAGAGAATGTCTTATAGAAAGTGCAGAGCGTACTGATCAGCACCATTTTAGGAAAGGCACAGAATTATCAAACTGGAGACAATTTGACTATGAGGTTCAGTAAGTGTAGTTAAGCATATGGTTAAAGTCACAGAGACTAATTAATTACTTTGCAATCATAATAGATATGAGTATAGGCCTAGGTACCTACAGGTATGTTCTGGGAACAGTTAACCCAGACTGATAGAATATTAATTTATTTCGGCACTGTTTACAACTATACTCTCAGCATCAAAAAGAAGGAAATTTCAGTGCACATGGGAAGACTACCAGGAATTCAGGATACCAGGAATAGGAATATTCAGACTAGGTGTTCAGAATTGTGCCTCCTGGCCACAGTGACTGACAGTTCAGGCCCTTTCTCCTCTCTTTCTCACCTCTCTACATTCAGCCCATCCCCCGTTGTTTGTCAGAGATGCTGCACCCCCCCCCCCCCCTCTACTGCTCCCCTACTGACTTACAGACCCTTTCACTGACCTACAGACCTGGTACTTTTCCATCATGCACCAAGCATGTGGGTAGGCAGTGATTGGCCCAGCAACCAGACCTTCCGGCTCCAGAGGTAGGTCCTGGCCTACTGGGAACACCCCCTGGCTCGGCACCCTGCTGTGCAGCTGTGCATAGGGGCTGCAAGACAGGTCACTCTTCAGACCATCAGCACACAGGGACTCTAGCAGTCAACTTGGGATCCATCTCCCTCTATTCTCTGGACGTCTCAGGATCCCAGCGTCCATATGTACTCTTTGTTTCCGTGCGTCCATGAGAGAGTGAGTTTATGTATTGCATTGTTATTGTACTGTATTATGTCATGTCTGTTTAATGTATTGTCATTTACTACATGTATGTATTGTGCAGTAGCTCTGTGGTATGTTTACTCATTCTCATCTGTGTGCCATGGTTCGTCAAAGGGTACATTTGTTCAGTAATGTGCTTCTTTGGCTGAGTGGCACTTACATTCAGTTTAATGCCTGCTCTGTGTGTCTGCTGTAGGCAGACACATATCATGCCCATGGTCCACATGGCTACTCTAGGTAGCCATGTTATGTTCCCTACACATCCACCCTGTTTAGGATGTCTGCTGTAGGCAGTCACCCTCATGTTTCCCCTCCCCCTTGGTCAGATAGCTACTGTAGGCAGCTATCCTCCTTTCCTCACTGTATATATTGTATATTGTATTGTATATAGTATTATGTGTATTTTATTATCGGTATGTACATATTTCTTATGTCTTGTTTGTATTCTTTTTATATGTTTTAGTAAACCACGGTTCACGGTTTCAAGGCCTTCAATCTTGTGTGTGTGTGACTTCTTGGGGAGATCCATTTTTGTTCTGGCCGGACAACCTGTGTAGCTTACTGTATTCCTGGACCAGCCCTATTATACAGTCCTTTTCCGGGTGCACACTTAGCCCCATTTTTTACAAGGTCCTCCTCGCCGGATACAGTACTCTACACAGTTAAGATGGCATCCCCCAATAGAAGTATCAGTCCCACATAGCCGTGTGGAAGGGAAGCAGTCAGCTGCCATACAGCCTACCACAGTCCTGCTGGTAGACCCCCGCATCCAATCCAGCCCCAGCTCCACCTCAGAGGGAAGAACAGCCCAAGAAGTTCTGCCCATTCTGCAACAGCAAGGAGCACTATTTCAACCAGTGCACTGCATTTAAGAAAATGTCCCTTGAACTGTGTGCAGAGTGGGTGAAGGCCGGCAATAAGTGCTGGAGGTGTGGACGCGGCCACCAGGCAGCCCAGTGCTACCTCAAGGCACGTTGCGCGAAGTGCGACCGTCGGCACCTGGAGATCCTGCACGAGGTCAACTACTACAACAAGCCAGAGCCAGCTGCGCCGTCTTCAGTCAGCCAGCCTGCCACTTACTACCTGGACCCAGCGAGGAGAGGCAGTAGCGTGCTGCTGAAGATGGTGAAGGTGCACCTGCATCACCGGGGCAAGAGGATGGAGACATACGCCATCCTCGACGACGGCTCTGAGCGCACCATGCTCCTTCACCAAGCAGCGCAGCAGCTCGGCTTGCAGGGACCGAGTGAGGACCTGGCCCTCCACACCATCCGCCAGGACGTCAGAACAGTGCCTGGGAGGTCTGTATCCTTCTCTGTGTCATCAGCCAGCCACCCAGAGAAGAGATACAAGATCCAGCGGGCCTTCACTTCGCCAGAACTCAGACTGTCCCCTCAATCACATCCTGTTGAGGCTCTGAAAAGGACCTACAGTCACCTCAGAGGTCTGCCTCTTCAGCCATTCACAAAAGTCCAGCCACTCCTCCTCATCGGCTCGGACTACCCAGACCTCCTCATGCCCATCCAGCCAGTGCACGTAGGTCCCACGGGTGCACCTATAGCACTGAAGTCGCGGCTTGGATGGACACTTCAAGGCCCTGCCAAGGCCGTTCAGCACCACTCCTCCACTTCCTCCAGCCTGTGCATAGGAGCACAGACACCTGCTAGCCGTCAGCATTCTGCCAAACGCCAGCACAACACCTCAGTCAGGCTGGCACAGGCAGCGGCTAGCAGTCATCGATCACAGCGACCAGAGGTCCACACCCGTCAGGCAGTCAGTTCTGCCAGCAGCCCAGCTGACAGCCCCAACTGGCGCCTCCCTCTGCGTCAGCTTCACCGTCCATCCTCAGCTCAGGTTGTGCGTCATGTCAGCACCTCCGGTGGCATGAAAGGGCCACAGCGCACAGCCATCAGAGCCCATCACAGGGCGGCCACCATCAGTGCTGCCACCCAGAGACAGTCATCACGCCTTCGGCCCAAGTCAGTGGTCCCACACAGCCGTGTGGAAGAAGAGCAGCATCAGCAGCATCACTTCACTCCAGCATCGGAGCCTCATCGGCCCAGTCACCGTGGGCAGATGGGGCGGCCTAGACACTGGACTCCTGGTTCCACTCATCACCCACCAACCGCAGTCATGCCAGGAGCTGTTGGTAGGTGACAGCACAGACTGGGTCTCTGACCTGACCAAGCACTGTCTTTCGCCTGAACCATCAGCATACCATCGACATCTCATCGGTACCCAACTTCCACCACAACATCATATTTCAACTTTGTTCCACAAAGTTGGGGGCGGCTGTTCAGAATTGTGCCTCCTGGCCAGTGACTGACAGTTCAGGCCTCTTTCTCACCTCTCTACATTCAGCCCATCCCCCGTTGTTTGTGAGAGAGATGCTGCACCCCCTGCTCCCCTACTGACTTACAGACCCTTTCACTGACCTACAGACCTGGTACTTTTCCATCATGCACCAAGCATGTGGGTAGGCAGTGATTGGCCCAGCAACCAGACCTTCCGGCTCCAGAGGTAGGTCCTGGCCTACTGGGAACACCCCCTGGCTCGGCACCCTGCTGTGCAGCTGTGCATAGGGGCTGCAAGACAGGTCACTCTTCAGACCATCAGCACACAGGGACTCTAGCAGTCAACTTGGGATCCATCTCCCTCTATTCTCTGGACGTCTCAGGATCCCAGCGTCCATATGTACTCTTTGTTTCCGTGCGTCCATGAGAGAGTGAGTTTATGTATTGCATTGTTATTGTACTGTATTATGTCATGTCTGTTTAATGTATTGTCATTTACTACATGTATGTATTGTGCAGTAGCTCTGTGGTATGTTTACTCATTCTCATCTGTGTGCCATGGTTCGTCAAAGGGTACATTTGTTCAGTAATGTGCTTCTTTGGCTGAGTGGCACTTACATTCAGTTTAATGCCTGCTCTGTGTGTCTGCTGTAGGCAGACACATATCATGCCCATGGTCCACATGGCTACTCTAGGTAGCCATGTTATGTTCCCTACACATCCACCCTGTTTAGGATGTCTGCTGTAGGCAGTCACCCTCATGTTTCCCCTCCCCCTTGGTCAGATAGCTACTGTAGGCAGCTATCCTCCTTTCCTCACTGTATATATTGTATATTGTATTGTATATAGTATTATGTGTATTTTATTATCGGTATGTACATATTTCTTATGTCTTGTTTGTATTCTTTTTATATGTTTTAGTAAACCACGGTTCACGGTTTCAAGGCCTTCAATCTTGTGTGTGTGTGACTTCTTGGGGAGATCCATTTTTGTTCTGGCCGGACAACCTGTGTAGCTTACTGTATTCCTGGACCAGCCCTATTATACAGTCCTTTTCCGGGTGCACACTTAGCCCCATTTTTTACACTAGGAGAAGTGCCATAAACATGCAGGATATTGTTATCTAGTTTCTGTCTTTAGGAATTTCATGGCAAATCTTGTGACTTGATGAAAAATTTGGACTCGGTAGAATTGTGATAATGAATATAAAACGGTAATTGCCCAATGAAAAAGGATATGTTAATGGATAAAAGATGTTGTGTTGGTTTACCTGGACTATTTAGTTGCAACGTTATCACCCTAGGGTTGAGTACAGGACACATACTCAATCTTGGCAACATAGGATCGTAGATGCATTGTATATCAGATAATGAAGGATAAAAATCTGCTTATCCACAACCAAGGATAGAGCAGAATGGGATTATTTGGTCTGGTGAAATCCAAACGAAACCTGACTGACGACGAAGACGAGGACTGACTTTGTGTGACTGAGTGTGAAAGTGTGAGTGTGAAAAAGGGTAAAAGAATAAATGGCCATATTAGGAACATATGAAAGATAGGTAGTCATCAGTTGGACTCAGTTTCTAAAAGCATGTTGCATGAATTTTCTTTCTGAAATTCGAGACTAACATTGGAATGCTGAATCCTTTAACCCAAACTAATTTTAAACACCCCACCCCAACTTGCTTGATAAAAGTGCTTTTCTATATAACACCTGAATTCTTTCTATACCTTTGCTACACTGAGTTCAATTGTATGAGATGGAAAAAAGAACTTTGAACATTACTTGAAAGATAAGAAAACACATTAGGTGCATAAAGTAACCATTTGGTCCATGACCAGAGGTGTCGTAAATGCAGTGGCTCAAGAGGATATAGGCCGTAAACAACTTGGCAAGCCACAGATCGGATGAGAGACAGCAATTTACATGGGTTGATGTAATTTGAATCAGGTAAGCATATGGGAAATGTTAAAAACACTGTATTATTACAAATTATGTTGTAGGTTTGTTGAGCTTGAGAATTTATCTAGAACAATGAATAAATGTGAAATAAATGGTGTGTTAAATGACAATAAGTCAAGAGATTAGAGAAAGCAGACCACAGACTTAGAATATGTTGATTTAGAAGGGATAGTGATAAATATGGTGCAGCTACATAAATAATGATAACAATAAGAAGAATAAGAATAAGTAAAATAAAATAAAATAAAAAGACCATAAGTCATGTGCAAAGAATTGGCATTAGAAAAAATATTATTTGCGAGGAATTGATACTGCTGTTTTTGTGTACTAACAGATGAAGACCCCCACTGGCGACCCAAGACCAGGCTTCCAAGAAATTCCACGACACTCAGAAGGATGGCAGGATGTGACCAGCAATGCTGTCAGAGCAGACAACAGAAGAGAGGCCTTGGATCCATTCATCACGTAGGGAACAGGACAAGCTAAGCAGAGCCATCTACAACGGTCAGAGGGTGGAGTCATCACTGGAGCAGGCGGCATCGGTTCTGATGAATAACCTCTGCCTCCATTCTCAAAGGGGGGCCTTCAAAGAACTAATTACTGCCTGAGGACAACTAGTTGCTGAGAGACAAGGGAAGTGGACAAGCAAATTCTGTTCAAATCTACGGTCATATATCTCTACATCTGAGTCACATAGGCAAGGAGTGTGACAAGGAAACAAGCAATTTTTCATCCACACAATCCACATGGATGACAGAGAAAGAAGGACATGATGGATGGATGGTGAATGATTTACAGGAGCAACAAGAACAGAATGGTTCAGTTGAATTAAGAAAATTGGACATTCAAAAGGCAATGGGAACAAGTGCTATTGCTGAGAACAGTATGCGGAGCATATGGTCAACTCGACTTCGCACAAATGCCAAATCTTCACAAGTGTCCAAAGTATATACAGTTTGAAATTATCAGGAGAAGTGATGGAAATATCAGGAATGGACACAGAAACAATCAAAGTGCCAGATAAATCAAGTGTAATTTAAATATGACTATGGAGACAGAAAACAACAGTTCAAGAAAAAAGTTAGGACACGGTCAATGTATACTTATAGGTTAAAGGTTAAGATTATTTTAGACCAAACCAAAGCTCTGGATGGGAGGAAATTATTTCCTCTGGTACAGTATTCCAGTGCAAGTAGCATACATTTTAATTTCCTATTACCTATGGGCATGTATTGGGTTTAAGGAACAAATGCATACACAAAGTGACCTTCCGAGGCAGTAGGAACATATTACATTATAATAGTAATTACAGCAGTATGAGTATTGGATAAAGAACACTGTCAGCATTCTAACCAACAGACACATAGACAGAAGAGATAAGTAAAATACACACCAGGTGGAAGGACAAATGGAACGGATATGTTTTAGCTGACCCATGGTCAGGGCAAGGGGCTACAGTGGACTGGATAGTGTCACTATGGGTGGAGCAGTGTTTCTATAGACTTGTGGTTGGTCAAGGTAGTCCGGTGTATTTTTGGTTTAGTAACTTAAGAAATTACATTCACAACATGTAATCTCTATCGGTTCAGGGGACCAAGTCAAGGTGATAGGTGCTTCGTGTCAAGAGGGGTACCTTAACAATAAAGTGCTGGGGGAAACCCTGGGTAGTAGAAGCCTTATAGAAATTAATAAAATGGTCTAGCATGCAATAGGCAAGCGTTGGCAAATTAAACAAGGGCATCTGTAACCTTAATAAATCAGGAACTAAACGCTAGTAGAAATTAACTTTTATCACACAGACTTGAACTGGATCTACTTTTGGCTGAACAAGGAGGGTTATGCAAAGTAGTAAATACATCATGTTGTTTCTTAGTCCCAAATTATTTCAACAATATATTGGAGTATGTACAAAAAAAATCTGAAATGCCATGCCAAATCCACCACCACTAACTAGAATAGATGTTATATTTGAGGACTTGGCTAATATGTTTGGTAATACGGCAGCTGATATTTTGCAAAAACTTCTGAGAATAGGACTACCTATTCTTGTACCTGTGATAGTGATCATATTATCAAGGTCAGTTGGCAAACTAATTGTGAAGGGAATATTCCACATTGTGGCGCGTAGAGCAAAGGTAAAGAATTATGTGACTTTTAGGAACACATGTATGACTGATTATGAGGACACAAATGCATTTCCATTTTACAACACAGAAGTATGAAAAGAGATTACCCTGTTAGTATTACCCGGTGATGTAATTAGTTAAGTAGGTAGATAATGTGCATGTATGAAGTGTTGCCTGATATATTTGTAGTATTACTTTGTAATTGGTCCTCTCTCAGCTGACACAGTCAGAACCGCCTTTTTCAGAAGGGGTTATCGAAGAATTTGTCCCAACCTGTCCGCTCTTTTCCACAAAAATTGGCAGAACAGTGGTTTTTGCTCGGACAAACAGTGGTTTCGCTTCGATCTGAGAGTATGACGCTGTAGCAGATGAAATTTTGTATTCAAAAGTGTTGTGAGCATGAACTCACAAAAGCAGGGAAATGAAGTGAGAAATTTCATTCTCTGTAACAAATGGATCATGAGGTGCAAATAATGGTACAGACATCCTGACTCCCAAACGATCAGGGGTTAATTCGGCCTGGGGGAAAGGTGACAAATTAGGCAATCACGGGAAGAAGTCAAACAAATCCCCTTTTGTTATTAACACCTTCCTCAGGTCCTACGAGAAGAAACATAGAACAAAGGACTTCCTGGGGAGGACAGAGCTGTATATAGGGGGAGAGGGTCTGTGACTGGTCAGAGATGTGATGTTGAGACTTCTGTATGTTTCCTGACATTTTATCTCTCCGGTACCGTTATTAAAAATCTGCAGTGCTTACCAATTGAGTTTCTTGTCACCTGTATATTTTTTTACTACAAGGCACTCCTTAATGAACTTAAAAAGCCTTTATTGAACACGCGTTTTGACCCATTGTCTTCATCAGGGCATGATGGGTTCCTGATGAAGACAATGGGTCGAAACACGTAGGCATGTAGCCAATGTTCTATAAAGGCTTTTTTAATATACCACACACACACACACGAGTGATTCTACGATTCGCCTACGCTTTTGGCAAAAGCAAAATATCAATTATCAGTATTTTTTTTTAACTAATGACCTAGATGTTTACATAGTGTATATATTTAAGCTTCCAAACAAAAAAATTGCCAAGCTTAACCCTATCCAGACCGGGGGGGGCTAAAAGTGCCCGCACCAACTTTGACATCGTATAACTCCTGAATGACTTAAGCTATGACTACGAAACTTTGTGACTTTTCCTAAAATGAAGTTGGCTTCAGTGTGATACCAAAAGATTAGGTTTATCATTTTTGTTGTTGCCATGGCAACGGTTTTCTGACAGGTACGTCTGACAGAAAATCACTGATCTGAGTCTCATCAGTGTACCCTCCTTATTGCGTACTACTTATTGTATAGTTATTCCATTACATTAGCATAACTTAACCAAATATAATATTTGCTAAATTAATTATTATAAAATGTTGCTAATTTATGCTAATTTATGCTAATTTGATGACATCATCAAATACCTACTTTTACCTTTCCCAATGCAAATTTCAGCTCAATTTTATTTCTTCTTTTTATTTCTCATTGCTTGTGTGTCTTATGTAGATCATGGCCTGCAAATTTGGTAATAATATATCCTGTTGTTGAGGGCTGAATGCTTGCGGCTATGTTATACGAAACTGAAGCCGCTTTGCCATATCTACCACGTGATTTTGTCACACAGTTTTTCATATTTTTTACATTTTCATTAGCATCAGAAACCCTTGTCTACATTTGAAGTGGTCTGATGCACATAATAACTACAATTGATGTGCATTACCCAAGTTAGATGGAAAATACATCACGGTGACATTTTGGGCAATAAAACCAGGAAGTGACATCATAATGACGTCATAATACCCAATAATGACACCAAACTGATGTCAATCATAGATTTTGGGCTGACGATCATCTCCTCCGAGTTTGGTGGTCATACGCCATTCGGTTCCTAAGTTATGAGGTGGGGGCCAAAAGAGCCCCCCCCCGGTCCCAGGAATGCCAAAAAAGCCCGGTCTGGATAGGGTTAAATCATTTGATAAATACTCTAATGAAAGCGAACATTTGCTTGATTATTTTGTCAACAGTGTTATGGACAAATACTATGTCATTTCAAACATATATAAAATACTACAGAGTTGAAACAACATACGTTTGAAAGTGCTTATGTCCCTTAACAATAATGTTGTCAATCTGTGCAACTGATATAGAAAATGTGATTGTTGAGCTCCATAAGTAGGATTTTATGATTCACTGTGATACAGACACATTTTTCCTTATAAATCCCTGTAACGTCTGATTTGAATTTAGTCACCCTCCTTACACAAGACTTCCTTCTCCAGAGATAATCCCTAGTGTCTGTTCATATGATTTTTTCAACAAATAAGGGATCAATAGCTCAAAAACACTTTCAAAACAGTCAACCGTGTTACTCAACTGTGTTACGGTCAACAGTGCAGGGGAACAAGTCTGCACTTTTTTAGGAGAAAAAAAACAGAGCAGACCAACCCATCTCCCTAGAACACAAATTATTTTGTTTGTTTGTCTGTCAATATGGAGATAAATCGGAAAAATCACACTCCTCCTCCACTGTCATCAGTGTTGCCAGATTGGGATGGTTCCCGCCCAATTGGGCTGCTTAGGATGGCCGTGTGCGGGTAAAAATGGCATTTATCAGAAAACCCCGCCCACTTTTGCCATAGAAATAAATAGAATTGGGCGGGATTTTGTGCTTCTGGGCGGGTTTTGAACATGCTTTGGGCTGGAAATCATCAGCCTGATCTGGCAACCCTGACTGTCATAGCTAATTGTAACACGGTAACACGGTTGACATTTCAGCCATTTTTATGGTGTTGTGCTAACTGAGGACCTCAGAAGTTCCACCACAACACCTTAATCAATTCATGTATTTGTATGCTTTATCTGTGTTTTTCTACATGTGATTTCTAATTCAGATTCTTATGAATATGTTGATAACACAGTTGACAGGCAATTTTCCCGCTATGAGAACATGAAAAAGAATGGATTAAATTATGGAAGGATGGAGCTCAAAACTTACCAAAAAGTCTTCCCATATCCTGCCAAAGAGGTTATGACATCACGTGATGTTATTCGTATGGCCTAAGACCAAACCATTACTGATTTATGGAGGGGGTTTCAGACCGTGACATGGTTAACACAGTTTTCGTGGACACACACAAAATGGTAAATTTCATGTATAATGGAAAGTAGAGTGGTCTTTCTGACAGTTTTGTCATATTGTGATGAATACTGTGAATCAAAATTTGCAATCGTCTTGGGCAAAACAAGTTTCTTTACATGCTAATATGAAGACTGAATCTAACATTTGGAAAACGGGATGGGATAAACGGGATGCATAAAAACACCCAAAACCAGTATTAAATATTCATTCTTGCTGAGGGAATTAATGCCATGTCTACACTTTCTGTATTATATGAAAGATAAATGTTTTCTAATGTCCAAAACATCATTGGATGCAGTTAATAGTTAGTGGAATTGGCAAATAAAATCTATGGACTTAAAAGCGCAGTCGATTTGTAGAATCACTCACACACACTGAAGTAACTCATTGCACGCACACACACACACACACACACACACACACACACACACACCACACACACACACACACACACACACACACACACACACACACACACACATACACACACACACACACACACACACACACACACACACACACACACACACACACACGCACGCACACACACACACACACACTCACACTCACACACACACACACACACACACACACACACACACACACACACACACACACACACACACACACACACACACCAGAGGTAAGAACGGGTAAAAAAATCCAAGCCCGAACCGACATGGGCCCATGGGAATTGGGCCGGGCCCGGCCCGAGGCCGACTAATTATTGGATGTGTAGGCCCGAGCCCGAGGGAAGCCCGAAATTTCAAATTTTATTTATAAGGAGGGGTGATCTATGATAACAAATCAAAGCCCTTAAATTAAAGCCATTAAAGTATTTTGTTACGAAATCTAAGTTAAATAGACTGTATAAACATGCAGGCCATCTTTTATATTTCTGTGTATGCTGCACTGCAGTGCACAGAGGTTACATTAAGCGATAATCCATCATTGACGCTTTTTTTAAGAGTTGGCGGAAAATTTTAAGGGCGTCCGTCATTTTGACCGGCTGATCATTGGGCCATAAGCCACAGCAGCAGTACGACCTTAAAAATCTAGCGCGGCACTTTCACAGAGAGACAGCGAGACAAAGAAGAACAACGACGCGAGGTGCCAGTCTTTTTGCTATCGTATGCAAGCAAAAGGCCACATTGACACTCAGCGAAGCCAACGCACGTTTCTGTAGCATTTTCAACAATCAATTGGAAGTTTTTCCACACCTCACTCTTACCGGTGTGGGGTTTCCTTTTCAGTTCCCCTGTCTTTAGTTTATCCTTCACTTCTTGCTGTTCCATATTATCGGGATCCTGGTCAAAATCATGCAGACTTGCGGAGGAAGATAATTAAGAGGACAGCGTTTACGACACGTGAACAAAGCATGCTCTGGCTCTGCGCTGCGGCTCCTGTTAAACAGCAATTTCAGCTCCTTCTCTGTTTTATCCAAATTATTTATTTAATAAAAAGTATTCATTGATCTAGCATCCATGCATAGTTTTAGTATATATTTTATAAGCACATACATAGCCTATTTATTTATTTAAAAAAAAAAAAAAAAAAAAAAAAAAAAAAAACTGTCAACGATAGAGAAGCCGAACCCGACCCTACCCGAACGTAATGAGTGACATTTCAGGCCCGACCCGACCCGAAATTGGCTCGGGTTCGGGTTCGGGCTCGGGCCTGGGCCAAAAATCATAGGTCTAACACACACACACACACACACACACACACACACACACACACACACACCACACACACACACACACAGACACGCACACACACACACACACACACACACACACACACACACACACACACACACACACACACACACACACACACACACACACACACACACACACACACAGTTTATCTTGGTCTCAAGAAAGATGAACAGATCATGGATATGGATCACTGGAACGATGTCATGTGGTCTGAAGAGACCAAGATAAACAAATTTTAGATGGTGTCAAGCATGTGTGGTGGTAAACAAGTGAGATTTACAAAAACAAATATCCTCTCAATAGTCAAAGATGGTAGTGGGACTGATATGGTTTAGGGATGCATGAATGCTGTCAGTATTGGGAATCTGAATTACACCTAAAAGAAACATGCACTGTGACTACTGAAGCATATCATGATACTCTCCATAGGATTGCATTCAAATCTCACCCCAATCTATTTAAGCCAGGCGCAGACACAAAATGTAAATGTTCAATGTAAAGAAAGGTTGAAACGCATACCGATGACGTCCCCTTTAATCCCTTTTCATTTCGAGACAATTAGAGCCAACACAGGCCCTTCTCTACCTTATTTTAATCTGGGGTGTACTCACCTTTGTGGGCGATGTTCAAACATCAATGATTGTATTTTGCTTTTTTCTGGGTGAGCAAGAAATTTGTGTGGTTATATATGTTGTTAACCCTCAACCGACCGGCCTGTTTTTGCGACTAATCTGACCGAGCATGGTAATTTATGACCCCAAGGAGTTTATGTAGAAATACCATTATATAAATTATTTTTTGGGTTCATTCAAAGTATTTTCATCTTGCACATACTTGTCCCTCATCTAATTTTTAATTTACATTTTATTGTTTTGCTAAAAATTAGTCAAACTTACATACGTATATGCTAAATATGATGTATGCCCTCATTTGCATATGTAAACATCAAAATATAAAAAACATCCAATACATTTTTTTCTTCTATCATCATCAGTAATCAACTGGGAAAGTTTCATGGTGATATCTACCATTTAAATTTTTTAGCCTATTCACTTGTAGTAATCTTACCATAATAATGCAGTATATGTATGCTAATTATGGAAATTGCTCAAAGTGAAACTTTGCTTAACCCTCAAGCGACCAGGCTGTTTTTGAGACTAATCTGACTGATCGGGGTCATTTATGACCTGAAGGAGTTTTTATAGAAATACCACGATATCAATTATTTTTGGGGATCATTTAACCCTATCCAGACCGGGCTTCTTTGGCATTCCTGGGACCGGGGGTGTCCCATAACTTAGGAGCCGAATGGCGTATGACCACCAGGCTTGGAGGAGATGATCTTCAGCCAAAGATCTATGAATGACATCAGTTTGGTGTCATTATTGGATATCATGGCGTCATTATGACGTCATTTCCTGATTGTATTGCCCAAAATGTCACCTTAATGTATTTTCCATCTAACTTGGGTAATGCACATCAATTTTGTTTATTATGTGCATCAGACATGTGCATGATGATGAGACTTAGATCAGTGATTTTTGGTCAGACGTCCCTGTCAGAAAACCATTGCCATGGCAACAACAAAATATTAAACCTATCCTTTTGGTATCACATTGTAGCCAACTTAATTTTAGAACAAGTTACCAAGTTTCGTAGTCATAGCTTAAATCATTCAGGAGTTATACGACATCAAAGTTGGTGCGGGCACTTTTACCCCCCCCCCCCTCCCGGACTGGATAGGGTTCAAATGTATTTACATATTGGACATACTTTCCCTCATCTAAATTTTAAAAAATGTGGATTTTATCTTTTATCTTTCTTATAATACAGAAAGTGAAGACATGGCATTATTTCCCTCAGCAAGAATGAATTTTTAATACTGGTTTGGGGCGTTTTCATGCCGTCCTGTTTTCCAAATGTCAGATTCAGTCTTCATATTAGCATGTGGGTAGATGAAGTGACGTGTAAATGTTGCTGTCGCAGGCTCTTAAAATTAAGTAAATTCATGCTTTCAAATTTGTCAATGCTTTAAATTATTACTCTAATGTCATTTTTATGAAAAAGTAATTTGTAATAAATCCAGAGCTTGAATAATTATACTTAATTTTGAGACAAATGTCACATTTGTCCTATGGTGTGACTGTCACAAGCCTGGTTCTCCATATTAAAACATTTTTAAATAAATAATCAAAGCTGAGTCATTTGTCTAAACAACCCTGGCATGTTTTTCCAGGTGTCTATTTTAGCAAGTGGCAATGCTCAATTTTTTTTCCTGTTTTTCTGAGATCATATAGACTTATGAAACTTTCTCACAGAAAACAATGTACTGTGGTGTGACATCATATTTTTGGTTAATTCTGTGGATAATTATCTATTGTTGAAGCTCCAGCGGTACATAAATTGTGACTTTAGACCCTTAACCCTATCCAGACTGGGGGGGGGGGGCTAAAAGTGCCCGCACCAACTTTGATGTTGTGTAACTCCTGAATGACTAAAGCTATGACTATGAAACTTTGTGACTTTTCCTAAAATGAAGTTGGCTACAATGTGATACCAAAATATTAGGTTTATCTTTTTTGTTGTTGCCATAGCAGCGGTTTTCTGACAGGTACACCCGCTCAAAAACCACTGATCTAAGTCTCATCTTCATCACTTTTCATATTTTTTTACATTTTCAGTAGCATCAAACACCCTTGTGAACATCTGAAGTGGACTGATGCACATCATAACCAAAATGGATATGCATTACCCAAGTTAGATGGAAAATACATTAAGGTGACATTTTGGGCAATACAATCAGTAGAGGATGTCATAATGACGTCATAATATCCAATAATGACACCAAATGACACCTGTTGTCATTCATAGATCTTTGGCTGAAGATCATCCCCTCCAAGTTTGGTGGTCATACGCCATTCGGTTCCTAAATTATGAGGGGGGAGTCAAAAGAGCCCAGGAATGCCAAAAAAGCCCGGTCTGGATAGGGTTAAGAAGCCACTGGCAAGGGTGGATTTTTAGGTTTTTCTCTCAGAGTTCTTCAATCAATCAATTATGTTTTGCTACCACAAGATGTATTAGTTTTGTAGTCCTTTGGTGTGACAGCCATAAAATACATTTTGACAATAGTGTATATTTTTCATATATTTTTCTTATGTAGATGTATGAAAATGCATCCTACTAAAGGTGAAATTGTATTTCAGTGTGCAACGACATGGCTTTAAATTAACTCAAAAGCTCAAAAGTCCTATGGTGTGATGGTAAAAGTCCTATGGTGTGACACTGATGTATCACACCAAAGGACAAACAGGTCACACCAAATGACTAGATATCTGAGAAATAAGTTTTAAAACAACTGGTTGTACATGTTTTGTTTATTTTGTTGTTTGACTAGATAAATACTGGGTATTCAAATTACTTATTCCTTTATTGGCCATTGGAATTTTGGAATTTATACTTTTTACAATTCTTTTTCATGTTCTCATAACTGGAAAATTGACTGTCAACTGTGTTATCAACATATTCATAAGAATCTGAATTAGAAATCACATGTTGAAAAAACACAGATAAAGCATACAAATACATGAATTGATTAAGGTGTTGTGTTGGAACTTCTGAGGTCCTCAGCACAACACCATGAAAATGGCTGAAATGTCAAGCCGCGTTACCGTCAATGGTGTTACGCATCAGCTATGACAGTTGAGGAGGACGATGTTTTTGCCAATTTATCTCCATATTGACAGACAAGTAAACAAAATAATTTGTGTTCTAGGGACATGGGTTTCTCTGGTCTGTTTTTTCTCCTAAAAAAAAGTGCCGACTTGTCCCCCTGCACTGTTGACCGTAACACATTTGAGTAAAGCCGGGCATACACTGTGCAATATTTTCACTCGTGGGTCTTAAGCTTCTGTTCACACTGCACGATGGAATTTTACTGTTTAAAAGTTCACAGCTCACGACTCACGTCCTCACACTACACGAGCCGACAGTCGGATGCGAGCGAAATGCTTCCACCGTACGACGCGACAGGCATGTTTCCCCGGTCTGCAGAGGGGGGAACATGCGCACCTGAGGTGGAGATGAGGTCACGCTCTACAGCGAATCGCACGGCCCTATTAACCCTCCTTAGAAGTAAACATACATGTTGCTATCCCGGTTCCTTCAAACATTACCCCAGTACCATGAACATGTAATGCAAACCTTTTTTCCTTATGTGCACACTAATTCAAGCAAAGAAACAATGTAGAAACAACGTTTTTCTATGATGTTCCCGAAAATCTTGGTTGTCAATGTATCAATGTTCTTACCTAACTCTTATACTTGTGTTATGAATACACATTCAAACATTCAAAGAAAATGATTGTTGGACTTAAAAAACCTTCTGAATGTTTGGGAATGTGTCTATTTCTTTTAGGGTCAAATTGACCAATATGGTAATAGATAGATAATATCCTTGATAATCAAATTAGTTTTTTCTTTTCAAATGTTAATTAATAGAAATTCATATTTAGGGAGTATATGGAGCCAAAAGAATTTCAATAATATGTGTCCATCTGTTTTTAGACCAATTAATGACGGTTTATTGCTATTTTTTCTAATTTTCGCCTAGTCATGGATTAAGTTTTTTTGGTGTGTGGGCTATGTGTGGGGGTGCTAGGATATATTGAAAGGACTTTTTATGTCACCAACAGAGCAATAATACATATCTGAGACATAAACATGTGCCAAAGTGTTGTTTTCTACTGATTTTGTAGACATTTAAGTGGTTGGGGTCAAATTGACCCCAAGGATCACGGATGTTCCAAAATTTGAGGGTAACAGGAGGGTTAATGTGTGCATGTGAAGTGTCAAATCGGGTCGTAGCACTGCTTTAACCCTTATGTTGTGTTCGGGTCATTTTTGACCCGTTTTCAAGTTTTAGTGTGAAAAAAAACACACTTTCCTTTATTTTCTTGGAATAAGGCTTCATCTAATCCTCAGTCACAATCATTTCAACACAAAAAATATATGTTTTATCATTTTAGTAAATTTTAAAGGTCCAAAAAAAAAAAAGTTACATCTGTGGTGTTCGGGGGTCAAAATTGACCCGGTATAGATTTTTGGTTGTTTTAGGCATTTCTGAAAAGCTGTTGGTTGCCCTTCATCTTCAGTTTGGTGATTTATGGTGAGGAAAATATATTTCTTGCCTGAACTTTTTTTTGCCAGCTTTTTGATATTACAAATCCAATATGGCCGCCGGACAGTCCCATACACTACAATATGTCATATCTCCTGTTGTGAAAGGAGTACAGATGTATTTCTGGTGTCTACTCATATGTTTTCATGGTCAGGGAATCCATTTCTGCATTATATAATGAGATTTTTTTCACATTTGTTTGCAAAATACATTTTTGCACATTATTTTTTCCAAAAAACGTATCAAAAATTCATAATGGCACCCAAACCTGTAGAACTGGTCTTATACTTTCCATAAAGTTGATGTGGCAATGACATAATGGTCCATGTTCATGGCATAGGGGATTCAGATGAATAGTGTGACTTTTTTTCATGTTCTTTGAGGTGTTCATTTCCAAAACCTTTGCATTAGATTGGCGAAATAGCTCTGACTCTGACAGAATTGTTATTTTGTATATTTACCACACTAAAATCATATAAATATTGAAAAACACCAAGTCAACATATTTAAACATTAATTTTATGCACTGAAAAACTAATTTAGTTGACATTTGGTCTTTATCCTTCTATAAATCTCTTTGGGTTGGTTTGGACCCGAACACCACAAATGCCACTCTTGATGATATTTTTTAATATTAGAGAAAAACTAATAAAATAAATTTGGAGATTGTTGTACTCTCATATCAGCTGTAATACATGGACAACATAATCACTAATTGTATCACTTTGGGAGGTATTAATAGTGAATTTATGCAGATTTTGATAGTTTTGGTCATCAAAAACGATTTGCATAATGTAAGATAAAAGATCTTTAAAGTCAAAAAAATGAAAAACAATATTTGATGATAACTAGTGTTTTTAGGTATTTTATAGCTGAGTTTTGTTATCACAGGTCAAAAATGACCCGAACACCACAGGTGTGTGCAGCTTATGAACACAACACAAGGGTTAACTGTGCGATTTACGCACAAGCCACGACCAGAATTTCAAAACGTTTTGATTTTCTTGCGACCCTGCAATTGCACGATCGTGAGGCAAAATCGCTTGTGGTTACCCCATGTACACTGCACGATGCGAGACTCACGATTGACCTGCGATTGAGCCAGAAATCGGCCGGACTCTCAAAAAGTTGTGCGAGTGCCAAATCGGGGCAAAAGTCGCACAGTGTAAGCCCAGCTTAACACGTTTGACTGTTTTGAAAGTGTTTTTGTGCTATTGATTCCTTAAGTGTTGGAAAAATCCAATGAACAAACACTAGGGACCTCTGGAGAGGGAAGTCTTGTGTAAGGAGGGCGACTAAATTCGAATCAGACGTTACAGGGATTTGTAATGAAAAATGTGTCAGTCTGTATCACAGTGAATAAAAAAATCCTAGTTATGAAGCTCAACAATCACATTTTCTATATCAGTTGAACAGATTAATTACAACATTATTGGTAAGGGACATAAGCACTTTCAAACGTGTGTTGTTTCAACTCTGAAGTATTTTTATATGTGTTTGAAATGACATAGAATTTGTCCATAACACTGTTGACAAAATAACCAAGGAAATGTTCGCTTTCATTAGAGTATTTATCAAGTGATTTAACCCTATCCAGACCGGGCTTTTTTGGCATTCCTGGGACCGGGGGGGGGGCTCATTTGACCCCCCCCCCCTCATAACTTGGGAACCGAATGGCGTATGACCACCAAACTTGGAGGGGATGATCTTCAGCCAAAGATCTATGAATGACATCAGTTTGGTGTCATTATTGGATATTATGACGTCATTATGATGTCATTTCCTGATTTTATTGCCCAAAATGTCACCTTAATATATTTTCCATTTAACTTGGGTAATGCACATCAATTTTGGTTATTATGTGCATCAGACCACTTCAAATGTTCACAAGGATGTCTGATGCTTATGAAAATGTAAAAAAATATGAAAAGTGATGATGATGATGAGACTTAGATCAGTGATTTTTGGTCCGGCGTACCGGTCAGAAAACCGTTGCCATGGCAACAACAAAAATGATAAACCTAATCTTTTGGTATCACGTTGTATCCAACTTCATTTTAGGAGAAGTCACAAAGTTTCGTAGTCATAGCTTTAGTCATTCAGGAGTTATACGACATCAAAGTTGGTGCGGGCACTTTTAGCCCCCCCCCCCCCCCGGTCTGGATAGGGTTAAGATTAAGCTTGGCAATTTGTTTGTTTGGAAACTTACATATATACTAGGGCTGGGCAAAATTAACACGTTAACGGTGCTTTAACTATTGAGGTCAATATCGCCTGACAATTTTGTTAACGCTATAACGCAGCAGTTTTTTTTGTGTGTTTTTCGTTTTGTGTCGTTCGTGGCTTTTATTTTGAAAGCATCAGCGCGCTTGTTGCTGCTTCCAATGACTGCCTGTTGACAGAGAATAAGAATGTCTAGAAAAGTAGGCAAAACAAAACAGGCATAGCCTACAGAAGGACGTCAACTTCTGAATGGACATTTTCGGTAGAAAGTTCTACAACCCTCATTGCGCAACTTTCGAGCAGCATGTGGCTCGCCTTTGCAGCTCGCAAGGTTAGTCTATACGGTCAGTATGAAAAGGGTACTGTACTGGATGGATGGCTGTCTGCGCTAATGCTACCGCTGGCTGCCTATCAGCTGTCAATAACGCCACACGGACTTACTAAAGCCCTGATCAAAAAGTGGACCACGAGATATTACATTCCTCACGCAACGTTTTGGTTTCTACATGGCGCTGTGCGTACATAGTAGGCTGTGTCAACATGGTAGGCTTTCGCGACATCGGCAACCTCGTCAGCATTCAAGATAGTGTTAGTCATGCCAACGTTACAGTTTTGAAAGATGTAATTGCTGTCAATGCCAACAGACAGTCAATTAGTTTCTAGTCGCTGAAACACCAGATAAGAGAGAAGGTGGGAGTCTTTGACAGTGAGAGAAGGCGGGACATATCTCACAGACCCATGCCTGCCTCTTGCCTGTTTTTTTTAACCCTTTAATGCATAAGCCATTGGACTCACACTAACGCATAACATGGGTCTAAATAGACCCGCATTCATTTCCAATGTATTTCTGAGCATTAATCATGTACTCTCTCACACAACTTCTAAAACCAATACATTTTATCCCATAATTCTTCTAAAAGTAATTACATAGGTGGTCCTTAATTCAAAAAAGTATTTTTTAAAATGTTCTTATATTTTTATTTTACAAATAAACATGAATTTGGAATTAAATCACTAATTTCTAGACGTGGACCGAAAATGGCCCGCATTCATTTCTAATGGAAGTCTAAATCTTTCACTATAATAACTTCCACAATTAATGTATTTGAATAGCTAATAGACTAAAAGTTGTGATTTAGGCTGTTTTTTAATGCACAAAATGGGTGTTATTTTTTGTATCTTATATAAATAAACACACAAATAATTTCCCCATTATTGCAGACATAGCCTAAGTCTGAAGTGTTTCACGTTAGGAACTAAAAATATATTTAAAAGGATTCCAGTCAGGAACAAATACACTGTTTTTGACCACTGTTGACCACTGCTGACATATTGGATTTAAGCATTCCAAGTCATGCATATTTGTGTAGTAAGAGACGTTGTGATCGGAGGAGCCCCATAGCCTATATCAGGGCATAATTAATGTGCATAATTATTAGGCAACTTTGCTTTCCTATGGGAAAATATGCCACAAAAGACATCTAACAAACTCCAAAAATACTATAAACAATTTTGATGTCTTCCAGAGGGGTGTGGCTGTCTTGAAATATTGGTCACATCCGTCTAAAGCACTGTTACAAAGCCACCAGTGTTGCATTACATGAGCTCACAAAGTCACTACCAGATTTAGAAGAATTGAAGATGAAACTACCACAAAAGTATTACCTGCAGTGCTGTTATATTCCAGAACTGAAACCTACATTGAGTGTCCACAAGAACATTGTATTCAGCACTCAGAGACATGGCCAAGGTAAAACAGGCTGAAACCTGAAGACCACTCAACAAGAAACTTAAGTCAAGACTGGGTCAAGAAATGTCTTTAGACAGTTTTTTCAATGGTTTTATGAACTAGTGAAGGTGACTGTTAATGGACCAGGTAGATGAGTCTATGGCTAGATCAGCAATGTGCACACTTACATGAGTTCCTGAGTTCCACTCAAATGCCAGCAAAGTACAGCATAAATCAGTCCCTCCAGTTTTTCGCGATTCAGCGATCGCGTGGATTCATGCAAATTCAATGATATTCCGCATAATTTCACGATGCCACGTAATTCCTGTAAAGCCGCATTTTTCCCGCAAAATTTCAACATTCTGTGGAGTTTATTTAGGCCCTATTTATATTTTCGGCAAAAAAATAAAAATGTGACTACAATACCGGAGACGAAAACCAATAGGAAGCAATTTTGTTAATAGGCCTATGTCACTGAAACATTGAAAAATAATTGCCTGCTATTTCGGAAGTCGCGACCCTCATCTCAGCTGCTCCGCGTCTCTCCTCCCCTCCCTCACACATACGCGCAGGCGTCGGTGACCTTTTTTTTAACAGCAGTAGCCTACTTTTCAATGCAATCCTGGCTGGAAAAAGTATTGTTGCCCATTTATCCATGACGAAGAAGTGTATGCAGTCATGAAATAGTGGCGGTGCTGTCGCACAGTAGCAAACATCTTACGTTACATTTTTGCGCAAATTCTCCACTCTCCCCTGTCGCTTTGATGAGCATGCTACCCGACGGTCGTTGTCTGATCTTTTTTCAATGTTCGCTAATGTTTGTAGGGTCTATGTCTATGCGTAGGCACAAGCCTTCTGATAACAATCACTGTAGTGCCGATCGCAAAGGATTCGGAAGTGTGGAGTTTTGCAACTTGTTTCAGTCAAGGACACCGAGATAGGAAGTGAATGGCCCTTCCACGCTTTCACTGTGTTATTGCAATAAAGTCTTGCGAATCCATGCAACCATGCACACAACCATGTCAACGAGAGCGTGTATGCCATCACAACTTTGCATCAAGCAAATAATATGCAACAGCTTGCAATACGAGCACGAGAGAGAGAGAGAGAGAGAGAGAGAGAGAGAGAGAGAGAGAGAGAGAGAGAGAGACGCGTCTTCCAACAGGTGACATTGTAACGCTTGCATACAACCTGGCTACTGTACCCCGCGACGCTCTTCATTAGCCTACCCACAAGTATTTTTTCATACCGCACAGTCCCGTTTCCCCCCGAAGTCGTTCTAAAATATCGACAGAGATTTATGAGTGTCGCGGCCATGATTTTTTTTTACACATTGGACGCACTGGCTTATAAGACGCTCTGGCAGTTTTTGACAATATTTTATTATTCTATTATATAGGAAGTGTGTTTCTGAATCTCTCTCTCTTTTGTCTTAAGCCGGCTTAGACTGATTGTGGTTTTCAGTTACCAAAAAAACCCAGAAAGGGGTGCAATATCTTTGCAAAAAATGAGAAAATGGCGCCACAAAATCAGACATTTTGACCGCAAAAATCACAAAATCCCAGTGCAAAATCCTGGAGGGACTGATAAATACCATGGTCTTCAAAAGATGCAAATGTCTTCCTCTCAATGATCCAGCCATGGGCTCATCCACCCTGTCTGTCAAGAGTCACTTTCCCAAGTCCATATAGGCCTAACTTTGAAAACTCTGTCCCGAGGTATTTTTGACCCAGTCTTGACTTAATTAACTTGTCTAGTGTCATCCCTTCTTACCTTGGCCAAATCTCTGAGTGCTCAATGCGCTGCTCTTCTGGACACTTGGTGTAGGTTTCTGTTGTGTAATATTAAATGACTGCAGGGTAATACTTTTTTGTAGCTCCACCTTAAATTCTTCTGAATTTTTGGCTGTGAAATTTCTTATGAGACTGTGTAATGATGCATTTCATAATTCTGTGGTAAAGTGACCAATGTCTAGCCAATTTCACGACAGCCACATCCCACTAGAAGACTTCAAAATTGTTAATCGACTTTTCAGAGTTTGTTAGATCTATTTTGTGGCCCATTTTCCAAGAAGACAAAGTTGCCTAATAATTATGCACACCTGATATAAGGTGTTGGGCACCTTCGACCACAGCCCCATATTTTATACAAATATGCATGGCCTGGAATGCTTAGATCCGATTGGGTTTTCAAGTTCATATAGATTCCTGTTGGAAAATAAGCATAAAAAAGACAATATGGTCAAAAAACATGTTTGCCTAATAATTCTGTATATAAAAAATGAATGCGGATCATTTTTGACCCATGTGTGTAAATATCATATAATTGTATAAAAAGATGTCTATTTCAAAGAATAACCATAAAGTATTTGAATTAAGTATTAATGTTGGGATGTAATACTCCATAAATGACAAGAAGTTGAATTTTTAGTAAAAGAATCAAAATCCTTTCTCAATATGGCTAAGAGACATTAAGCTTGTGATGAAATTACATAGGAAATGAATGCGGGTCTATTTAGACCCATGTGTCTAAATATCATATAGTTATATAAAATGACATCTATATCAAAGAATAACCATCAAGAATTTAAAATAAGTATTGATGTTGGGAGTTAATACTCCATAAATGATACAAAGTTGGACTTTTAGTAAAAGAATCAAAATCCTTTTTCAATATGGCTAAGAGACATTAAGCTTGTGATGAAATTACATAGGAAATGAATGCGGGTCTATTTAGACCAATGTTAAAAAGGGGTAATAACAAAAAAAGTGTTTTTACGCAAAAGGTTATGATGCATAAAAAGAAATTAAGTCATCTAAGGGACGAAAACAAGTCAATTGAGGAACTCATGGAGTGCTGAGTAAGAAAATTGTATTAAACAAAGGCGTAGGTCAGAGGGCTTCGGCGTTCTGTTTTGTAGTGCGAAGGTGCTCTTTGGTTAGACGTAACTTAGAGATGTATGATGAAATCCAAGGCACTCTCCGTCTTCATGAAAAGCTTTTAATTAAATGTAGCTAGTTCATACTTGAACATTAAAATTAGCCAACATGTTTCGGCCCAACATTGGCCTTCATCAGTGCTTTAAAAGAGTTCAAACTTCCCCCAACAGCAACAGCACCAATGCGAATGTGAAACTATCACTGGAATACAGCAAACAAAAATCAACTTCTTAGACCTAGAAATCACGAAAGACACTAATGGGCTCCTTCATACTTCTATCTATCGCAAAGACATACACAAAAACACACTGTTACACGCGAAGAGTTTTCACCCGCCTCATCTTATCAAGAACATTCCCTATGGACAGTTCCAGAGGTTACGTAGGATATGTGACAAAGAAGATGATTTTGAAAATAAGAGCAGGGAGATGCTGGATCGCTTCAAACAAAGAGGATATGCACCGATTGTCCTTAACCCTATTCAGACTGGGCTTTTTTGGCATTCCTGGGTCTGGGGGGGGGCTCTTTTGACCCCCCCCTCATAACTCATGAACGGAATACGGTATGACCACCAAACTTTTGGGAGATGATCTACATATGGACATCTATGAATGACATAATTTTTGTGTCATTATCTGGTATTATGACGTCATTATGACATCATCTTCTTATAATGCCCAAAATCTCGCCATAATGTATTTTCCATCAAATTTAGGTAATGCACTTAAATTTTAATGATTACATGCTTCAGACCACTTAAATTCTCACAAAGCTGTCTCATGCTAATGGAAATAACAAAAAAATATGAAAAAGGAACAATAATGAGACTTAGATCAGTGATTTTCAGTCAGACATACCTGTCAGAAACCCGTTGCCATGGCAACGGCAAAAATGATAAACATAATCTTTTGGTACTAAACTGTAGCCAACTAAATTTTACGAAAAGTCACCAAGTTTCGTAGTCATAGCTGAAGTCGTTAAGGAATTATACAGCATCAAAGTTGGTGCGGGCACTTTTAGCCCCCCCCCAGTCTGGATAGGGTTAACACGGCCCTCACAAAAGCCCAAGCGCAAGAGCGCAGCGTTTTATTAAAGAGGAAAGAGAAATGCAATGACAACAACCGAATGTTTTTTTCAACGCGGTATAGTACAGAAGCACATGACATCCGCAAAGTCATTACTAACAACTGGACACTTTTACAATGTGACGACACCTTAAGGGACATTTTTAAAGAACCCCCTATTTTTTCTTTCAAAAGAGCGCCGACCATAGGCGATAAGGCGATAAGGTCACCTATCCCCTAGAGACCAGAGACCAGCGACGTGGATGGATCCCCCGAAAGCCCAACGGCACTTTCAAATGCGGGCATTGCAAAATATGCGACATTGTGGTGAAATGCAAAAGTTTTAGACACCCAAACACACATCGGGATTTTACAATCAGACATTTTATAAACTGCCAAACCACCCATGTCATTTACTTGTTGCGATGCACGCTTTGCGAAGCTTTTTATGTCGGGCGCACTAAAAGACGCCTTAAAGACCGTTTGGCCGAACATAAATATGCTGGAAAGAATGGAAATTGTGATTATGCCATGGTTAAACACTTCGCTGAGACACATGCCAATGCCCCTGTTACATTCACGGCAATTGGCATTGATCATATCCCCTTGAGCAGATAGACAGAAACTACTCAACCAGAAGGAAAGCCGGTGGATACACAATCTAAATGCCATGACGTACCCTGGTTTGAATGACTGTATAGATATGGTGGCATTTCTTTAAGCTGTATATTTAATGTTAACCCTCAAGCGACCGGCCTGTTTTTGCGACTAATCTGACCGAGCGGGGTCATTTATGACCCCAAGGAGTTTATATAGAAATACCACTATATAAATTATTTTTTGGAGTTCATTCAAATTTATTTACATCTTACATATACTTGTCCCTCATCTAAAGCAAAAAAATGTGAATTTGAACATTTTATTGTTTTGCTAAAAATTAGTCAAACTTATATACGTATATGCTAAATATGATGTATGCCCTCATTTGCATATGTAAACATCAAAATACAAAAAACATCCAATACATTTTTTTCTTCTCTTATCATCAGTAATCAACTGAGAAAGTTTCATGGTGATATCTATCATTTACATTTTTTAGCCTATTCACTTGTAGTAGTCTTACCATAATAATATAGTATATTTATGCTAATTATGGAAATGGCTCAAAGTGAAACTTTGGGAAAACAAGCTAAATTCTATCCATTAGGGCCATAGATGATATTTCTGCAATAAAACTTCAGGATACTCAACATTTCTGGCTTCATGAAATCACAAGATCAGAGAATATGGTAATTTACATAGACAAAACCATGTCTCAAACATATCACCTCATGCACACTCAACATTTCTCTGAAACTTTTTCTGGACATTGTAGCTGTGAAATGGTGTCTTCCATATGTATTAGAGCAAATAAATGATTCAACAGATGCTTCAGCCTTTGTATAGCCATAAAATAAGGAAAATTCTAAAAACGCCATTGATTTTTACACTGATGACTTGTTTCCTCCCTCTTTGTTCATCAGGATGACTTCCATTTCATATTCTCATCATGTGTCTAGGTCCACTGTGCAATGATATCAACAAATATGGAGCAATAACAGAGGAAATGCTACCTGGGTGCCCTCACAATATGCTCCGTGGGCTATCGCAGGGGTGCCCTTTTTATTTATGTAATATATTATATTTGAATACTATAAATGTTCATATTATGAATATTTTAGGTCTGCTGACCATGGCCTGCCCCAAGACACAAAATACAAAGACCAGAGTTTGAAAATTACAACAACAATGGACATTATAATGCTGAGTATCTCATGGATCCTCTCGGGGTCATAAATGACCCCAGAGGTGTTTTGATTATAAATCCCATACAGATGGTCCAAATCTCACAAAAATCATTCACACCATGCACAACATATGTATTGACAAACTCCTAGAAGGACAAGTTTTTCTGATGAAAATTGCAGAAATGGTGTATGAAAATATGTGCCCGGGGTCATAAATGACCCCAGTCGGTCGCTTTAGGGTTAATGGGAATGCTCTTGCAATATAGTGATGCTGAAACTGTTCTCTGTATTACTGCTGTAAGGGCAGAAAGGTATCCACCATGTTTGTTTTGAGCACATGAGCAAGCACGAATTGGAGAGACCCGATGGCGCGCATGTTACCGGCGCACATGGAGACCCACACCAAATCATGAGGTGAAATGCATAAAGGGAAGTGGGGGGAAGATTGAACTCTTTTAACCCTTATGTTGTGTTCGGGTCATTTTTGACCCATTTTCAAGTTTTAGTGTGAAAAAAACACACTTTCCTTTATTTTCTTGGAATAAGGCTTCATCTAATCCTCAGTCACAATCATTTCAACACAAAAAAATATGTTTTATCATTTTAGTAAATTTTAAAGGTCCAAAAAAAAAAAAAAGTTACATCTGTGGTGTTCGGGGGTCAAAATTGACCCGGTATAGATTTTTGGTTGTTTTATGCATTTCTGAAAAGCTGTTGGTTGCCATTTGTCTTCAGTTTGGTGATTTATGGTGAGGAAAATATATTTCTTGCCTGAACTTTTTTTTTGCCAGCTTTTTGATACTACAAATCCAATATGGCCGCCGGACAGTCCCATACACTACAATATGTCATATCTCCTGTTGTGAAAGGAGTATAGATGTATTTCTGGTGTCTACTCATATGTTTTCATGGTCAGGGAATCCATTTCTGCATTATATAATGAGATTTTTTGCACATTTGTTTGCAAAATACATTTTTGCACATTATTTTTTCCAAAAAACGTATAAAAAATTCATAATGACACCCAAACCTGTAGAACTGGTCTTATACTTTCCATAAAGTTGATGTGGCAATGACATAATGGTCCATGTTCATGGCATAGGGGATTCAGATGAATAGTGTGACTTTTTTCATGTTCATTGAGGTGTTCATTTCCAATACCTTTGCATTAGATTGGCGGAATAGCTGTGACTCTGACAGAATTGTTATTTTGTATATTTACCACACTAAAATCATATAAATATTGGAAAACACCAAGTCAACATATTTTAACATTAATTGTATGCACTAAAAAAAATAATTTAGTTGACATTTGGTCTTTATCCTGCTATAAATCTCTTTGGGTTGGTTTGGACCCAAACACCACAAATGCCACTCTTGGTGATATTTTTTAATATTAGAGAAAAACTAATAAAATAAATGTGGGGATTGTTGTACTCTCATATCAGCTGTAATACATGGACAACATAATCACTAATTGTATCACTTTGGAAGGTATTAATAGTGAATTTATGCAGATTTTGATAGTTTTGGTCATCAAAAACGATTTGCATAATGTAAGATAAAAGATCTTTAAAGTCAAAAAGATGAATACATGAAGTAATATTTCCATGGATATGAATACATACCAAGTTAGCCATGAGATGAAAAACAATATTTCATGATAACTACTGTTTTTAGGTATTTTATAGCTGAGTTTTGTTATCACGGGTCAAAAATGACCCGAACACCACAGGTGTATGCAGCTTATGAACACAACACAAGGGTTAAAGCCCTGATGAAGGCCAATGTTTGGCCGAAACATGTTGGCAAATTTTAATGTTCAAGTATGAACTAGCTATATTTAATTAAAAGCTTTTTATGAAGACGAAGAGTGCCTTGGATTTCATCATACATCTCTAAGAAAATTGTATTCTTACAAAGATATAGAAATTTTAAACTCAGCCGGGTCTATTTAGAACCATGTTATGCGTTAAAGGGTTAAATGACAAGGTTTTTTTTTTCTTGTAGGCCCATGTAGACCATCCTAATTTGAGTTTCTAATTTCTAGTATATTAGTTCAGTAGCCTACACTCTTAAATAGCCCTAGTGTAATATTGTATGCAATAAGTTGTTTCAGTAGGCCTACATTGGATAGGCATATAGCCTACTAGGCCTATTTAATTTAGACTGATAGGTTGGCAAATAGCCTACATTTCCATTGTAGGATATTATCCCTTGTGTTGTGTTCGGGTCATTTTTGCCGCATTTTCAAGTTTTAGTGTGAATAAAACATACTTTCCTTTATTTTCTTGGAATGAGGGTTCATTTAATCCTCAGTCACAATCATTTCAACACAAAAAAATACGTTATATAATTTTAGTAAATTTTAAAGGTCAAAAAAAAAAGTTACATCTGTGGTGTTCGGGTCAAAATTGACCCGGACATAGATTTTTGGTTGTTGTATGCATTTCTGAAAAGCTGTTGGTTGCCCTTTTTCTTCAGTTTGGTGATTCATGGTGAGGAAAATATATTTCTTGCCTAAAAAAATGTTTTGCCAGCTTTTTCATATTACAAATCCAATATGGCCGCCGGACAGTCCCATACAATACAATACGTCATATCTCCTGTTGTGAAAGGAGTAGAGATGTATTTCTGGTGTCTACTCATATGTTCACATGGTCAGGGAATCCATTTCTGCATTATACAATGAGATTTTTTGCAAAATTGTTTGCAAAATACATTTTTGCACATTATTTTGTCCAAAAAACGTATCAAAAATTCATAATGGGACCCAAACATGTAGAACTGGTCTTACACTTTCCATAAAGTTGATGTGACAATGATATAAGGGTCCATGTTCATAGCATAGTGGATTCAGATGAATAGTGTGACTTTTTTCATTTTCATTGAGGTTTTCATTTCCTATATCTTTGCATTAGATTGGTGGAATAGCTGTGACTCGGACAGAATTGTTATTTTGTATATTTACCACACTAAAATCATATAAATATTGAAAAACACCAAGTCAACATATTTAACCCTCAAGCGACCGGCCTGTTTTCGCGACTAATCTGACCGAGCGGGGTCATTTATGACCCCAAGGAGTTTATATAGAAATACCACTATATAAATTATTTTTTGGGGTTCATTCAAATTTATTTACATCTTGCACATACTTGTCCCTCATCTAAAGCAAAAAAAATTGAATTTGAACATTTTATTGTTTTGCTAAAAAATAGTCAAACTTACATACGTATATGCTAAATATGATGTATGCCCTCATTTAAATATATGTAAACATCAAAATACAAAAAAACATCCAATATATTTTTTTCGTCTCTCATCATCAGTACCCAACTGAGAAAGTTTCATGGTGATAACTATTTTTTTTTTTTTTTAGAGCCTATTCACTTGTAGTAGTCTCACCATAATAATACAGTATATTTATGCTAATTATGGAAATTGCTCAAAGTGAAACTTTGAGAAACCAAGCTAAATTCTATCCATTAGGCCCATAGATGACATTTCTGCAATAAAACTTTAGGGTACTCAACATTTCTGGGTTCATGAAATCACAAGATCAGAGAATATGGTAATATATATGAATAGAATATGGTTTATATAGATAAAACCATGTCTCAAACATATAACCTTATGCACACTCAACATTTCTCTGAAACTTTTTCTGGCCATTGTAGCTGTTAAAAGGTGTCTTCCATATGTATTAGAGCAAAGAAATGATTCAACTGATGCTTCAGCCTTTGTATAGCCATAAAATAAAGAAATTTGTGCCAGGATATCAACATATATGGAGCAATAACAGAGGAAATGCGACATGGGTGCCCTCACAATATGCTTCATTGGTTATCTCAGGGGTGCCCTATTTATTTATATAATATATTATATTTTAATACTATAAATGTTTATATTGTGAATATTTTAGGTCTGCTGCCCATGGCATGCCTAAAGACACAAAATACAAAAAACAGAGTTTGAAAATTACAACAACAATGGACATTATAATGTTGAGTATCTCATGGATCCTCTCGGGGTCATAAATGACCCCAGAGGTGTTTTGATTATAAATCCTACATAGATTGTCCAAATCTCACAAAAATCATTCACAACATGCACAATATATGTATTGACAAACTCCTAGAAGGACACGTTTTTCTGATGAAAATTGCCGGAATGGTGTATGAAAATATGTGCCCGGGGTCATAAATGACCCCAGTCGGTCGCTTTAGGGTTAAACATTGATTTTATGCACTGACAAACTTATTTAGTTGACATTTGGTCTTTATCCTGCTATAAATATCTGTGAGTTGCTTTGAACCCGAACACCACAAATGTCACTATTAATGATATTTTTCAATATTAGAGAAAAACTAATAAAATACATTTTGGGGTTGTTGTACTCTCATATCAGCTGTAATACATGGACAACATAATCACTAATTGTATCACTTTAGGGCGTATTAATAGTGAATTTATGCAGGTTTTGATAGTTTTGGTCATCCAAAACGATTTGCATAATGCAATATAAAGACCTGTAAAGTCAAAAAGATGAATAAATAAATTTGTATTTCCATGTATATGAATACATACCTAATTAGCTATGAGATGAAAAACAGTATTTGATGAGAACTAGTGTTTTTAGGTAATTTATGACTGAGTTTTGTTACCACGGGTCAAAACTGACCCGAACACCATAGGTGTATACAGCTTATGAAGACAACACAAGGGTTATATTAGACCTACATATGTTATCTACACAGTACATCTGCAACTTATTATTAATTATTTTATTTTAATAATTTATAAAATATATTTTATTTATTTTATTTATTTTATTTATTTTATTTATTTTATTTATTTTATTTATTATTTAATATTATTATTTTTGGGTTTCACGCGCTATGCGATTAATCGCGATTAATCACAGAAAGTCATTGAGTTAATGCGATTAAAGATTTTCATTTTTGCCCTCCCCTAATATATACACTCTGGAAACATCTAGTTCATTTATTTGAAAAAAAAGAAACCCTGATAATTGACATTTTGCGTTTGCCAAAAGCGCACTCGAAACGTAGAATGACCCTTATATTACAGCCTTCTTCAAATCCATCTGTTATTGGTTGGGCCCTAGGCAGCTGGTTGTTGGTGGGGCCCTAGGCAGCTGGTTATTGGTGGGGCCCTAAGCAGCTGATTATTGGTGGGGCCCTAGGCAGCTGGTTATTGGTGGGGGCCTAGGCAGCTGGTTATTGGTGGGGCCCTAGGCAGCTGGTTATTGGTGGGGCCCTAGGCAGCTGGTTATTGGTGGGGCCCTAAGCAACTGCCATGTCTGATTATTGGTGGGGCCCTAGGCAGCTGCTTATTGGTGGGTGTTCAGAATTCTGGCGTCAGGGTGTCTGTGTCTGTGTCTATGTCTGTACCAGTGACGTTTTGCACACGCTGTTATTGTCTCCTACGATTGGTGCAGACCTTCGTGCACGAGCTGTCCACGAGCTCATTTGCATAGACTTTCGCGCCACAAACTGGTCAGCAGGGTCGGAGCTATGCGATGCAGCGCAGTGCGACCAGAACAGGAGTCCACGCTGGACTGTTTGTTAATGCAGGAGTCACCTCTACCTTTTCTCTCCGTTTCTTTCCTTCTTTCTTTACTCCACGGACATCTCAGACTCCTAATGTCCACCTCTCTGTGTTTTGCCGTGCGTCTATGAGAACGTAAGTTGCTATTACTGTGTTGTTACTGTATTGTTTGTGTACTACTCGCGGTTGTTTGTTATTTTGCAACATCGCGACGGCAGCGCGAGTATGTCCGTGTTTCACTGTTTGTCTGTTATATTTGTAATAGCATTTATTGTTCCTCTATGCCGCGGTTTTGTCAGAATGTCGCTGATTTGTTGAGCAGTGTGTTACTTTGGCAGAGTAGCGTTACACATGTCAGTGTTTCATTCAAGAGCTGCGTGACCTGTTCTCCTCTGTGCGTGTAGTCACGCAGGGAGCGCTTGTCTCGTCCCATTTAAAGGAGCCACGCTCCTTTTCCCTTATGCAACACACTCTGTGTGTTTTCATTGGGTTTTCACTGTGTAACTTGCCATAGGCATTTACACATGTATGCAGGTTCAGGATATTTGTTTTTAGACATTTATCTATTTCTTCTATGGTAAAGATATTTGCTTTAGGCATTTATCTCCCCTTTGTATATATTTGTATATATTGTATTTCATTCATGAATGTTGTGCATTCGTGTAATTTATTAGGCCTATTATGTATATTCATGTGTATTCTGTATTCATGTTTATTATGTATATAATTCACTCATGTCTTGTTTGCATTTTCTGTTTTCTATTTTTATAGTAAACCACGGTTCATTGGTTTCAAGGGTTCCCTACAACGTGTGTGTGTGTCTCTTCATTTGGGATTATCTATTTTTGTTCTGGCCGGACAACCTGTGCAGTTTACTATTTTTCCCTGAACCAGCCCTGCTGCTTATTGGTGGGGCCCTAGGCAGCTGGTTGTTGGCTGGGCCCTAGGCAGCTGTCTGCTTATTGGCGGGGCCCTAGGCAACTGGTTATTAGTGCGGCCCTAGGCAGCTGGCTATTGGTGGGTCCCTAGGCTGCTGTCTGCTTATAGGTGGGGCCCTAGGCAGCTGTCTGCATATTGGTGTTGCCATAGGCAGCCGTCTGCTTATTGGTGGGCCCCTACTTGGCAACTGATTAATGATGGGGCCCTAGGCAGCTGGTTATTGGTGGGGCCCTAGGCAGCTGGTTATTGGTGGGGCCCTAGGCAGCTGGTTATTGGTGGGGCCCTAAGCAGCTGATTATTGGTGGGGCCCTAGGCAGCTGGTTATTGGTGGGGCCCTAGGCAGCTGGTTATTGGTGGGGCCCGCCAGTCTGGTTATTGGTGGGGCCCTAGGCAGCTTTCTGCTTATTGGTGGGGCCCTAGGCAACTGCCATGTCTGGTTATTGGTAAAACAGAATGTGCTAACAAAGCACGCAGACACAGTAGCCCTAAGAACTCAGCAACGCATGCCAGCGAAAAGTGTAAAACAATCTGCCAGAGAACCAAAAGGGCTGTCCAACGAAGCACACAGTCAAAGGGAGGGCTGCCTGACACCCTCTAACACCTAGTTGAAAATATACAGATAGGTCTATGCGACTAGTTAAAAATATACAGGTAGGCCTACGCGACTAGTTGAAAATATACAGGTAGGGCTACGCGACTAGTTGAAAATATACAGGTAGGCCTACGCGACTAGTTGAAAATATACAGGTACGTGACTAGTGTAGATGTGAGAGGAATGGGCAAAACTGGTCTGTCATCCTAGCGATGATGCATGCCAAGATTCTGGCTGCCTGCCAAAGGGGAAGCTACAGCCCAGAAACTATTTCACCTTCTCAGAAATGTCACTGGGCAAGTTCACAAAGACGACTGAGGACTGAAGAATCATTATATTGCATTTGGAAGAGAGCACACCTACGGCACGTGACTAGTCCAACACTGTAGTTGTGAGAGAGGGATGACGCATGTCAAAAAGCTGCCTGCCTGCTAAGGCCCAGAAACTCCTCAGAAATGTCACCTGGCAAGTTCACAAAGAAGACTCTCAGGGAGAAACAATGAACCAATCTTGAAACCTTATACTGTCATACCAGGCAAACAGGATTACAAGTTTGAACTGTAAGCTGTAAATACTGCAGCACACAAAAGGAATATTTCTCTATATATTTGGAACAGATGCATTCCACATTTCAATCAGTATCACTTCATTCCTGCTTTAGTATTTTATAACATAAGAGTATAGTCTTAACAATACCCAAGTCAGCATTGCAATTTTAAAAGCATAATCAGTGTCCACCCAAATGGAACAATTGTTGCCAGACAGGATAACACAGAAGATTGAAGTATCAGTGGGAAACAATGAACCAATCCTGAAATCGTCTACTGTCATACTATTTTGCCAGACAAACATGATTCGAGTATGAACTGTAAGCTGTAAATACTGCACCCAAAAGGCATGTTAGTATATATTTGGAACAGCTGGCAATACACATTCCATATTTCAAGCTGCATCATATTCAGTAGTAATGGTGTCATTCTTATTTCACAACATAAAAGCAAAGTTATAACAATAGCCAAGTCAGCACAACAGTTTTGAACATTTAATGTGTGCCATTGGATAAATGATGACTTGGGATTGAACTCTGCAGCATAGTCTGTTGTTTACCACAGAATTTAGAAATAAAAGCAGCACTCATCATCTGAATTACCTCAACCACCTTCATGGTCTATAGCACACAAAGAAAGGAACAGCAGGCATGTACAGAAATACACATTGTACTTGACGTTTTAAATCTTCTATAACGTTAGCTTTCAGGATTATTTGATGTGCTAATAAAGTGGTAATTGATGACAAACAGACATATACTGTATATTCACATTGTAGGGACTTGACATCTTTGAATCTCATGTTCGTAATGCTAGTTTTTAGGTTCATCTGAAAACTAAAGTCATGGTAACTAAATTATGAGAAACAAACCTGCTTTTATGTGGACGTTCTCTTTCCCATGTCTTCTTTTATGTGGACCTTGTCTTCCCCATGTTCATGTAAATGTTGTCGTGAGGCTTTATTTCTCACCTGACGAGTCCAGTCACGCCTCAAGTTCAGCTGCAGGAACAGGTTGGACCAGGTGCCATATATGGGGGCCATAGGTGGAGTAGAGGTGCCATAGGTGGAGTAGAGGTGCCATATATGGGGGCCATAGGTGGAGTAGAGGTGCCATATATGGGGGCCATAGGTGGAGTAATGGGTAGAGGTGCCATATATGGGGGCCATAGGTGGAGTAGAGGTGCCATATATGGGGGCCATAGGTGGAGTAATGGGTAGAGGTGCCATATATCCTCCTGACTACCAGGGGAAAAAAAGTTTTAAAATCTTTGTTTTTTTCACCCCCCAAATTGTTTGAAGGCAAAAAATGAGATTGACAACATTTTTTTCGATTTTTATTTTTTATTTTTAAGATTTCATGTGTCCATTACCTTAATTGCTATAAAATCAATCTGGATGAAAAAGCATAACAATCAGTTTAATAATTAGTAAATTTGAGCATTTATGAGTTAGCAATGAGTGTTTTATTGGTTTGAGGTGGAAACTGGATGTGTCTGTGACCATTATCATTCATGCAGGTCATCTCAAGTCAAATCAATTTTGTTTAAAGCAACTGGACTTGAAGTTGAAGCTTGAATGACATGTCGTCCCTCAACTGAGAACCTTCACCAGAGTTGACCAATGTTATAGTTCTGATGTGTGAAATATGGGTTATTATCTCTGGAACCAACATGTGTTCATAGCTATAGTATTCATTTAGTCTTCCTTTCATTTTTGGTTGGAATATTGTCCTGCAAAGTTCAGACACACATCAGAGTCATGCTCCACATGGGACGACATATGTATCAATGGGGAACGTTCTGGTTGTTCTGATTCTACGTTTCCTGCTTGAAATTAAGCATAAGAGGTCTCTGAACCTTCAGCATCTTCCTCAAACATCACATCTAGGATTATTTATCAATAATGTGCTGTAAAGCACTAACTCAAAACACACACACACACACACACACACACACACACACACACACACACACACACACACACACACACACACACACACACACACACACACACACACACACACACACACACACACACACACACACACAACCACACACACACACACACACACACCACCACACACACACACACACACACACACACACACACACACACACACACACACACACACACACACACACACACACTGCCATTTCTTACCTTGTGAGGACCTATGTCATGATAGTCACTTATGGGGACACCTCTTTCTAAGCATGGCACAGATGTGGGGATTGCATAGAAGGATTGCATTTTGACGCAGTAGTAGGCCAAGCACTTGAAATGGACTATCCACACTTTACCCTTAAAATTAGTCAGACACCTGTTCCTTCGCAACATTGCAGGGACAGGCATCCAGTGGTCAAAGTGAGGACATCTTACATCATCTAACTCGGCCCCTTATGAATTATTCATACTGATGTCATCACCCTGCATTGTCCATGTGGGGACCAAGCAGTAGATGTACACAATGACTAATTTTGGTGATTTCCTGATATGGGGAGGTCATTAAAGCTTATGCATGTTTGAAAAACCCTAAAATCAAACACTAAAAGTGTATTTACAGCATGCTAATGTACCTTTTATTTTTTAATAATGTTTTATATAGTGTGTGAAATCACTTCGCATTCAACACCTCACAGTGAAATCTAGGAATCGGCTGTACTTTCTCCGCCTACTGAGGAGGATCTCCACTCCCACCCTGACCACCTTTTATTCATCAGCAGTGGAAAGTGTGTTGACAGGCTGTATTACGGCTTGGTTTGGAAGCTGCACAAGACGTGGACAGAGGGAGTGGTGTACACTATCAGAGCTGACCTACCAAGCCTCATGGGTATACAAAGAGGGTGGGAGCCAGGGCCAAGAAAATAATGTAGGATGCCTCGCACCCCAACTCAAACATCTTCATCTTGTTTAAGTCCTGAAGATGACTGCGTAACAGCCATGCACGTACAGAAGGACTGAGGAGTTTTTACCCCCAGGGAGTAAGACTGCTGAACACTGATCTATTTAATTAACCCTTCTGTTGTGTTCGGGTCATTTTTGACCCGTTTTCAAGTTTAAGTGTAAAAAAACCCACACTTTCCTTTATTGTCCTGGAATGAGGCTTCATCTAATCCTCAGTCACAATCATTTCAACAGGAAAAAAATATGTTTTATCATTTTAGTAAATTTTAAAGGTCTAAAAAAAAAAAAGTTACATCTGTGGTGTTCGGGTCAAAATTGATCCGGCATAGATTTTTGGTTGTTGTATGGCATTTTTGAAAAGCTGTTGGTTGCCCTTTGTCCTCAGTTTGGTGATTCATGGTGAGGAAAATATATTTCTTGACTTAAATTTTTTCGCCCCAGCCTTTTCATTTAACAAATCCAATATGGCCGCTGGACAGTCCCATACACTACAATATGTCATATCTCCTGTTGTGAAAGGAGTACATATGTATTTCTGGTGTCTACTCATATGTTTTCATGGTCAGGGAATCCATTTCTGCATTATATAATGAGATTTTTTGCACATTTGTTTTGCAAAATGAGTTTTTGCACATTATTTTGTCCAAAAAACGTATCAAAAATCCATAATGGCACCCAAACATGTAGAAATGGTCTTACACTTTCCATAGAGTTGATTTGGCAATAAGATAATGGTCCAGGTTCATAGCATAGTGGATTCAGATGAATAGTGTGACTTTTTTCATTTTCATTGAGGTGTTCATTTCCTATATCTTTGCATTAGATAGGCGGAATAGCTGTGAATCTGGCAGAATTGTTATTTTGTATATTTACCACACTTAAGTCGTATAAATATTGAAAAACAACAAGTCAACATATTTCAACATTCATTTTATGAACTGAAAAGCTAATTTAGTTGAAATTTGGTCTTTATCCTGCTATAAATCTCTTTTGGTTGGTGTGGACCCGAACACCACAAATGTCACTATTGATGATATTTTCTAATATTAGAGAAAAACTAATCAAATAAATTTGGGGGTTGTTGTACTCTCATATCAGCTGTAATACATGGACAACATAATCACTAATTGTATCACTTTAGGAAGTATTAATAGTGAATTTATACAGGTTTTGATAGTTTTGGTCATCAAAAACGATTTGCATGATGTAAGATAAAAGACCAGTAAAGTCAAAAAGATGAATAAATAAATTAGTTTTTCCATGGATATGAATACATACCAATTAGCTATGAGATGAAAAACAATATTTGATGAGAACTAGTGTTTTTAGGTATTTTATGGCTGAGTTTTATTATCACGGGTCAAAAATGACCCGAACACCACAGGTGTATGCAGCTTTTGAACACAACACAAGGGTTAATCCTTTTTGTTGTATTACTTATTTCTTTGGATGCAGACTTGATGACCCCACCATCATTATACTACAAAAAAACATGTGAGACAAATAAAATAACTTGAACTTGAAATGAAGTTGCTGAATAAATGTTACAATTCAAAATTCAAGTAATTTATTTAATAATAATTGACAGGTGAGCATTACTTTAAATTGAGATGAAGGAAAAGTATTCTCTGTAAGAAGCTCATTCAGTTGCATTTTATATAATAGACTTACACTGTATGTTATAATGCATGTACATGTAATAACATAACATTCGGGAATTCGGACCACAATATGATTAAATTAAGCCCTGCCTATGTGCCTAGGCTCAGGCGCGAGAAAGTGAAGAAAATGAACATGAAATGCTGGACTGTTGCTGCGACTGGCACACTCCAGGAATGCCTTGCAACCACGGACTGGGACGTTATAACAGATCGGACAGATTATATCAATGACGCGGCGTTTGCCATCGCCGGATATATCAAATTCTGCGAGGACACAATAATTCCCCAAAAGACAATTAAAATGTTTCCCAACAACAAACCTTGGGTGACGCCGGAACTAAAGCAACTTCTCAATCAGAAGAAGAAGCTTTTTAAATCAGGGGGTTCTACAGAAGACAAAAAGACTGTACAAAAAAAGATTAAACATATGATCAATGCTGTAAAGCTGCATACAGACGTAAACTCGAAGGTTTCTTTAAGCCTCTGGGCGCCACATGCGACTTTTGTCGACGAGATGCCGTATTGATTACAACGGCCGTTTTTTTCAAATAGGATATCAAATGTAGTTCAACTTCCACTCCATTGGGTGGCAGACATGTAGTACTTCAGTTCTAAACACATTGGGACGCCTTATATGGTATTTTGTTTAAGAAAACTACAAAACTACAAACCTCGGACATTGCGGAAGTAACTTCTCCCCTGTGAAACAACGCGAAAGACGGAAGCAGCCTTGTAGTGACATTACGTGGATAATTCTACTGAATAAACGACCAAATGCACTCAAATGGTAACTTGTCATGATTGTACATATGTATTCATCATATATTTCGCCCCTAAATGAGGTAATATGCAAACAGGAGTGTATTTTCTGCCGCGTTATACTTCCCATGTTACTGTTGCCTGAGGGAAACTATCGACAGCCTATTCGTCGATCATGGGGACTGTAACAAGAAAAACCTTCATTCATTCACTTGTAAGTACACAATAGAAGTGTTCGTTTCTGCAGGAGACTTGTATATTGAGGAAGGGAAGGTTTTTTCCGATCGAGATGCGAGGTAATTTCATGCTGCTTTGTAGGCTATACTGTCGCTATGCTGGCGACGTTCATTGCAACGACAGGGGAATGATGCAACGCGTCGTAATTTGCCTGTTACAGAGTCAATATTCATCATCTGGAGGGTGACAGTGATCAGGATGGTTGTAGAAGAGCTTGTATACTAAGTAGAAAGTAAATGAAGACAAAAGAAGTGCGCATATTCCTGCCAACAGTGGGGGATGGAGTGAGAGGAGTATGCGCCCGAGACACAGAGGTCTCGTGCGCATTCTACTCGGTGCAAAACGGAAGCATAGTTCACGCTACTCGACACTGTTCCTGCCGACTGCAGGTCTAAATAAATAGCAATGCTATTCTAATGATATAATAATAGTAATAATTATGTCCAATTGCGACCTGACTGAGTCTATTTGCAACAAAAAAGTGTGATACCAGCTGGGGTTTGGTGCATCAGAAAGACATGGGCGATATAGGCTAGGTAACCCCCCCCCCACACACACACACACACACACACACACACACTTTCCTTATATCACCTATTTGTATATCAGTAAATGTAACACTGGGTTTGAATAGATATTTGCACAAGTTTTTAGACATGTAGCCCATACCCAGAGTCCTTCAGGGTGTACACTGACAGGCCTACTGTAGGCTACTGTAGGCCTGCTGTAGGCTACTTGGTTCAAAGACACACAAATGGACAAAATGCACATAATACCCCTAGTGTGGATAGAATCTGTATGCTGGGCATTGCTGTGAAGGGTGTCCATGCACTAAAAAATAACTTGTCACCTTCATAGACCAGTCCCTACAGGCAAAACGGCAACCGTCCATTCACTTGTGTTTGTCACTATGCTACATTGTTGCACTATATTAGTTACAAATTACACTTTTAGTGTACAATTTATTGCTTTCTAGACCAAAATGTATTCACAGAACATAATAGTGAAGGTGTCTGGGGAAGTTTTATAAATTAAATTAGATAAATTATTACAAATATTTTGAAAATATGCAAAAATATCCAATAACTCATTATAAATTCAAAATGGCTGACACCATATGACGTCATAATATGCAAATTAGATGGGATAATTTACTCCCAAAATAAACTTTGGGTCATCCTCAATATTTGTCTCATTAATTGTCAGGCTCTATCTATTACCCATGTTAAGCCACAGCCTTTTGAATATAACATGTCAAAATCATCAGTTTTGGGCAAAAACCTGTGGCGCTGAGAGGGTTTCTTCAACAGTGACCCCAAGACGAGCATGGCAAGGGGTACAAACCATAACAGGTTACAAGCCTAAGAACCAGCTGATGGCTGTAGACAATGAACTTGACATGGCTAATAAATTAAATGGCTTTTATTGTAGGTTTGACGCACATGATTTTAAATTAGAGCAGCATTTGATTACCTCAGAGGTTAACCCTTATGTTGTGTTCGGGTCATTTTTGACCCGTTTTCAAGTTTTAGTGTGAAAAAAACACACTTTCCTTTATTTTCTTGGAATAAGGCTTCATCTAATCCTCAGTCACAATCATTGCAACACACAGAAAAAAAAAGTTACATCTGTGGTGTTCAGGGTCAAAATTGACCCGGCATAGATTTTTGGCTGTTGTATGCATTTCTGAAAAGCTGTTGGTTGCCCCTTGTCTTTAGTTTGGTGATTTATGGTGAGGAAAATATATTTCTTGCCTGAAATTTTTTTTGCCGGCTTTTTCATACTCCAAATTCAATATGGCCGCCGTACAGTCCAATACACTACAATACGTCATATCTCCTGTTGTGAAAGGAGTACAGATGTATTTCTGGTGTCTACTCATATGTTTTCATGGTCAGGGAATCCATTTCTGCATTATATAATGAGATTTATTGCACATTTGTTTACAAAATTAATTTTTGCACATTATTTTTTTCCAAAAAACGTATCAAAAATTCATAATGGCACAAAAACATGTAGAACTGGTCTTATACTTTCCATAAAGTTGATGTGGCAATGACATAAAGGTCCATGTTCATGGCATAGGGGATTCAGATGAATAGTGTGACTTTTTTCATGTTAATTGTTGTGTTCATTTCCAATATCTTTGCATTAGATTGGTGGAATAGCTGTGACTCTGACAGAATTGTTATTTTGTATATTTACCACACTAAAATCATATAAATATTGAAAAACAGCAAGTCAACATATTTAAACATTGATTTTATGCACTGAAAAACTAATTTAGTTGACATTTGGTCTTTATCCTGCTATAAATCTCTTTGGGTTGGTCTGGACCTCAACACCACAAATGCCACTATTGATGATATTTTTCAATATTAGAGAAAAACCAATCAAATAAATTTGGGGGTTGTTGTACTCTCATATCAGCTGTAATACATGGACAACATAATCACTAATTGTATCACTTTAGGAGGTATTAATAGTGAATTTATGCAGATTTCGATAGTTTTGGTCATCAAAAACGATTTGCATTATCCCTTATGTTGTGTTCGGGTCATTTTGGACCCTTTTTCAAGTTTTAGTGTGAAAAAAAACACACTTTCCTTTATTTTCTTGGAATAAGGCTTCATCTAATCCTCAGTCACAATCATTTCAACACAAAAAAATATGTTTTATCATTTTAGTAAATTTTAAAGGTCCAAAAAAAAAAAAAGTTACATCTGTGGTGTTCGGGGGTCAAAATTGACCCGGTATAGATTTTTGGTTGTTTTATGCATTTCTGAAAAGCTGTTGGTTGCCCTTTGTCTTCAGTTTGGTGATTTATGGTGAGGAAAATATATTTCTTGCCTGAACTTTTTTTTTGCCAGCTTTTTGATATTACAAATCCAATATGGCCGCCGGACAGTCCCATACACTACAATATGTCATATCTCCTGTTGTGAAAGGAGTACAGATGTATTTCTGGTGTCTACTCATATGTTTTCATGGTCAGGGAATCCATTTCTGCATTATATAATGATATTTTTTGCACATTTGTTTGCAAAATACATTTTTGCACATTATTTTTTTCCAAAAAACGTATCAAAAACTCATAATGGCACCCAAACCTGTAAAACTGGTCTTATACTTTCCATAAAGTTGATGTGGCAATGACATAATGGTCCATGTTCATGGCATAGGGGATTCAGATGAATAGTGTGACTTTTTGCATGTTCATTGAGGTGTTCATTTCCAGTACCTTTGCATTAGATTGGCGGAATAGCTGTGACTCTGACAGAATTGTTATTTTGTATATTTACCACACTAAAATCATATAAATATTGAAAAACACCAAGTCAACATATTTAAACATTAATTTTATGCACTGAAAAAACTAATTTAGTTGACATTTGGTCTTTATCCTGCTATAAATCTCTTTGGGTTGGTTTGGACCCGAACACCACAAATGCCACTCTTGATGATATTTTTTAATATTAGAGAAAAACTAATAAAATAAATTTGGGGATTGTTGTACTCTCATATCAGCTGTAATACATGGACAACATAATCACTAATTGTATCACTTTGGAAGGTATTAATAGTTAATTTATGCAGATTTTGATAGTTTTGGTCATCAAAAACGATTTGCATAATGTAAGATAAAAGATCTTTAAAGTCTAAAAGATGAATACATCAAGTAATATTTCCATGGATATGAATACATACCAAGTTAGCCATGAGATGAAAAACAATATTTGATGATAACTAGTATTTTTAGGTATTTTATAGCTGAGTTTTGTTATCACGGGTCAAAAATGACCCGAACACCACAGGTGTATGCAGCTTATGAACACAACACAAGGGTTATGTAAGATAAAAGACCAGTTAAGTCAAAAAGATGAATACATAAAGTAATATTTCCATGGATGTGAATACATACCAATTTAGCCATGAGATGAAAAACAATATTTGATGATAACTAGTGTTTTGGGGTATTTTATGGCTGAGTTTTTTTTATCACGGGTCAAAAATGACCCGAACACCACAGGTGTATGCAGCTTACGAACACAACACAAGGGTTAAAGGTATGAACTGTGCAAGTATGGACATCTCTGTTGAAGAAGTCAAACTGTCTTTCAGACGATCAAACCCACGCAAACCAACTTCTCTCTGAAGTGTCACACTTACTAGACCCCTACCAGTTTGCTTACCGGGCCAAGAGGGGGGTGGAAGATACTCTTCTTACCCTGACGAACAATGTGCTCGAGCATCTTGAACAGCCAAAGAGTCTGGTCAAAATTGTATATATTGGTTTTAGCAGTGCTTTTAACACAATTCAACATCATTTGATGGTGAAAAAAGTTATTGGACTTAGGTGTCAACCCCAGACTGATATTGTGGATTAATGATTTTTTAACTGAACGTAGCCAACAAGTAAGATTTAACTCCCACATCTCCTCACTGAAAACTATTAACACTGGAGCACCACAAGGTTGCGTAATTTCACCAATTTTATACACACTGTACACTAATGACAGCCAGGCATCCTCCTCAGCTCACACCTTTTTTAAATATGCGGACGACACAGCACTGGTGGGCTTTTTACATCCAAACACTTTTTCTGTTGAATGTTTTGAAAGGGAGGTTGATGGTTTTATCAGGTGGTGCACAGACAATTTTTTACAAGTGAATGTTAAAAAGACAAAAGAAATGGTGATAGATTTTAGCAAAAAGCCAATGTCCATCTCCCCATCTAAGATCAACGACGAACAGATAGAGAGGGTTGCATCATATAAGTACCTAGGGATTGAGATGGACGACAGAATGTCTTTTAATCAATGTGCACAAAACAAATGTAAGAAGTTGCAACAGAGAATGTTCTTTTTAACCCTCCTGTTATCCTTGGGGTCTATTTGACCCCTTTCAATGTTTAACACCTGAACAATATATGAAGTACTTATCTCTTCTGCCTCATCTTTGATGACTTTTCCTAAATAGATGGGATGAATGTGAAAAAAGTGAAATTTCAACAAAAATGTTTTTCCTAAGTGCTGTACACATTTTGGTTACATCCGTGTTCCTTGGGGTCAATTTGACCCCAATTGTTTCAAGTGTATAAAACACAAATGGAACATCCATATTTTGCAAATAAATGTTAAAATATGTTTAGATTATGTAAAATACAAGAAAATAAGCTATTCAGCCATGTTTCTTCTGAACATTTTGCTTTTGTTTGGGCCCTGATAACTAAAAATACTAATGATATGGGGGAGGCCTAAAACTAATTCACGGCAACATTTTGGACAGTGGTGGCTACTACAGCATTGACATTTTGACAAAATCCACCAACTGAACCTTGTTGTACCTAAAGCACCATCATGGCACCCACCACAGCACCCCCCTCCCCCATTCCTGTACCCTGGGAGCTACTTTTGCACCCTCCCACTACACACACACACTAGTATAACAAGGGTCACATATAGTCAGCATTGTTGTGCATGCTGTTCTGTGCCCAGCATACATAATTATAAAGTGATGGTATTTGAAGAGAAGCTTTATGATTGTGATCCAAATATTGAAATGGACTGTTCTGATGGTGACAAGCCATTGTACTTCTTTAGATGGAGACAATCTCAAGGTTGTTTGCTATGTTGAGAGATATAATGGTGCTATTCTTCTCCTCATTTCAGTATTGTGTTCCAAATTGACATCGTTGTCTGCAGCATTGGTTATAAACTGGTGCTACCTGACATATAGAAGGCAGGAACAGCAACAGCTGTAACTTTTGCGAAGGACATACACATTGACATCCATACCACAAGTTCTCCAGTGGGCATACATAGTGAATAGAAGTAAACATACAAGTTGCTATCCCGATTCCTTCAAACATTACCCCACTACCATGAACTTGTAATATGTCTACAAGGAGCACATGCAAACCTTTTTTCCTTATGTGCACACTAATTCAAGCGAAGAAACAATGTAGGAAACAATGATTTTCTACGATGTTCCCGAAACTCTTGGTTGGCAATGTATCCATGTTCTTACCTAAATATTATACTTGTGTTATAAATACACATTGAAACATTCAATGAAAATGAATGTTGGACTTAAAAAAACCTTCTGAATGTTTGGGAATATGTCTATTTCTTTTAGGGTCAAAATGACCGATATGGTAATAGGTAGATAATATTCTTGATAATCAAATTTGTTTTTTCTTTTCAAATGTAATAGAAATTCATATTCAAGGAGTATATGGAGCCAATAGAATTTCAACAATCTGTGTCCATCTGTTTTTAGACCAATTAACCCTCAAGCGACCGGCCTGTTTTTGCGACTAATCTGACCGAGCGGGGTCATTTATGACCCCAAGGAGTTTATATAGAAATACCACCCTATAAATTATTTGTTGGGGTTCATTCAAATTTATTTACATCTTGTACATAGTTGTCCCTCATCTAAAGCAAAAAAATGAGAATTTGAACATTTTATTGTTTTGCTAAAAATTAGTCAAACTTACATACGTATATGCTAAATATGATGTATGCCCTCATTTGCATATGTAAACATCAAAATACAAGAAACATCCAATACATTTTTTTCTTCTCTCATCATCAGTAATCATCTGAGAAAGTTTCATGGTGATAGCTATCATTTACAATTTTTAGCCTATTCACTTGTAGTAGTCTTACCGTAATAATACAGTATATGTATGCTAATTATGGAAATTGTTCGAAGTGAAACTTTGGGAAACCAAGCTAAATTCTATCCATTAGGCCCATAGAAGATATTCCTGCAATAAAACTTTAAGGTACTCAACATTTCTGGGTTCATGAAATCACAAGATCAGAGAATATGGTAATTTACATAGAGAAAACCATGTCTCAAACATATAACCTTGTGCACACTCAAAATTTCTCTGAAACTTTTTCTGGACATTGTAGCTGTGAAAAGGTGTCTTCCACATGTATTAGAGCAAAGAAATGATTCAACTGATGCTTCAGCCTTTGTATAGCCATATAATAAGGAAAATTCTAAAAACGCCATTGATTTCTACACTGATGACTTGTTTCCTCCCTCTTTGTTCATCAGGATGACTTCCATTTCCTATTCTAATCATGTGTCTAGGACCACTGTGCCATGATATCAACAAATATGGAGCAATAACAGAGGAAATGCTATCTGGGTGCCCTCACAATATGCTTCGTTGGCTATCGCAGGGGTGCCCTATTTATTTATATAATATATTATATTTTAATACTATAAATGTTTATATTATGAATATTTTAGGTCTGCTGACCATGGCCTGCCCCAAGACACAAAATACAAAAACCAGAGTTTGAAAATTACAACAACAATGGACATTATAATGTTGAGTATCTCATGGATCCTCTCGGGGTCATAAATGACCCCAGAGGTGTTTTGATTATAAATCCCATATAGATGGTCCAAATCTCACAAAAATCATTCACAACATGCACAACATATGTATTGACAAACTCCTAGAAGGACAAGTTTTTCTGATGAAAATTGAAAAAATGTTGTATGAGAATATGTGCCCGAGGTCATAAATGACCCCAGTCGGTCGCTTTAGGGTTAATGACATTTTATTGCTATTTTTTCTTATTTTCGCCTAGTCATAGATTCAGTTTTTTTGGTGTGTGGGCTATGTGTGGGGGTGCTAGGATATATTGAAAGGACTTTTTATGTCACCAACAGAGCAATAATGCATATCTGAGACATAAAAATGTGTGGTTGGGGTCAAATTGACCCCAAGGATCACGGATGTTCCAAAAATTGAGGGTAACAGGAGGGTTAAGGAAGCTCAAAGATTTTAAACTAGAGTGCAGTATTCTTCAATTATTTTACCAATCACTTTTACAAAGTATTTTATCATTTGGACTTATCTGTGTCTATGGCAATATGTATGTGCAGGACCACTAAAAATTGCAGCACATCATTAAATCGGCCAGCAGAGTGATTGGTGTTGACCAGACATCTGCAGTTGAGTTGTACAATGAGCTTATTTTAAGAAAGATGGACCAAATTTTAACTGACCCCACACATCCCCTTTACCCAAAGTTTTTAAAGAGTACTAGGTTAAATGACAGACTCCTGCAAAGAACAATCAGGTTACCAAAAGTCATTTGTACCCACAGCGATCAGGCTATATAACAGCAAGCCCAAAGCAACTTCAGCACTTTAGTTCTCTCACTTGCCCTAATTTATTTATTTAACCCTTATGTTGTGTTCGGGTCATTTTTGACCCGTTTTCAAGTTTTAGTGTGAAAAAAACACACTTTCCTTTATTTTCTTGGAATAAGGCTTCATCTAATCCTCAGTCACAATCATTTCAACACAAAAATATATATTTTTTTATCATTTTAGTAAATTTTAAAGGTCCAAAAAAAAAAAAGTTACATCTGTGGTGTTCGGGGGTCAAAATTGACCCGGTATAGATTTTTGGTTGTTTTATGCATTTTTGAAAAGCTGTTGGTTGCCCTTTGTCTTCAGTTTGGTGATTTATGGTGAGGAAAATATATTTCTTGCCTGAACTTTTTTTTTGCCAGCTTTTTGATATTACAAATCCAATATGGCCGCTGGACAGTCCCATACACTACAATATGTCATATATCCTGTTGTGAAAGGAGTATATATGTATTTCTGGTGTCTACTCATATGTTTTCATGGTCAGGGAATCCATTTCTGCATTATATAATGAGATTTTTTGCACATTTGTACATTTTTGCACATTATTTTTTCCAAAAAAACGTATCAAAAATTCATAATGGCACCCAAACCTGTAGAACTGGTCTTGTACTTTCCATAAAGTTGATGTGGCAATGACATAATGGTCCATGTTCATGGCATAGGGGATTCAGATGAATAGTGTGACTTTTTTCATGTTCATTGAGGTGTTCATTTCAAATACCTTTGCATTAGATTGGCGGAATAGCTGTGACTCTGACAGAATTGTTATTTTGTATATTTACCACACTAAAATCATATAAATATTGAAAAACACCAAGTCAACATATTTAAACATTAATTATGCACTGAAAAACTAATTTAGTTGACATTTGGTCTGTATCCTGCTATAAATCTCTTTGGGTTGGTTTGGACCTGAACACCACAAATGCCACTCTTGATGATATTTTTTAATATTAGAGAAAAACTAATAAAATAAATTTGGGGATTGTTGTACTCTCATATCAGCTGTAATACATGGACAACATAATCACTAATTGTATCACTTTGGGAGGTATTAATAGCAAATTTATGCATATTTTGATAGTTTTGGTCATCAAAAACGATTTGCATAATGAAAGATAAAAGTAAATAATATAATAAGCTGCATACACCTGTGGTGTTCGGGTCAGTTTTGACCCGTGATAACAAAACTCAGCCATAAAATACCTAAAAACACTAGTTCTCATCAAATATTGTTTTTCATCTCATAGCTAACTAGGTATGTATTCATATCCATGGAAATACTACTTTATTTATTCATCTTTTTGACTTCACAGGTCTTTTATCTTACATTATGCAAATCGTTTTTGATGACCAAAACTATCAAAACCTGCATAAATTCACTATTAATACGTCCTTAAGTGATACAATTAGTGATTATGTTGTCCATGTATTACAGTTGATATGAGAGTACAACAACCCCCAAATTTCTTTTATTATAGTGACATTTGTGGTGTTTGAGTTCAAACCAACCCAAAGAGATTTATAGCAGGATAAAGACCAAATGTCAACTAAACTAGTTTTTCAGTGCATAAAATCAATGCTTAAATATGTTGATATTTATATGATTTTAGTGTGGTAAATATACAAAATAACAATTCTGTCAGAGTCACAGCTATTTCGCCAATCTAATGCAAAGATATAGGAAATGAACACCTCAATGAACATGAAAAAAGCCACACTATTCATCTGAATCCACTCTGCTATGAACATGGACCCTTATGACCCCGGGCACATATTTTCATACACCATTTCAGCAATTTTCATCAGAAAAACTTGTCCTTCTAGGAGTTTGTCAATACATATGTTGTGCATGGTGTGAATGATTTTTGTGAGATTTGGACCATCTATATAGGATTTATAACCAAAAAACCTCTGGGGTCATTTATGACCCCGAGAGGATCCATGAGATACTCAACATTATAATGGCCATTGTTGTAGTAATTTTCAAACTCTGATTTTTGTATTTTGTTTCTTTGGGCAAGCCATGGTCAGCAGACTTAAAATATTCATAATATAAACATTTATAGTATTAAAATATAATATATTATATAAATAAATAGGGCACCCCTGCGATAGCCAACAAAGCATATTGTGAGGGCACCCAGGTAGCATTTCCTCTGTTATTGCTCCATATTTGTTGATATCATGGCACAGTGGTCCTAGACACATGATGAGAATATGAAATGGAAGTCATCCTGATGAACAAAGAGGTAGGAAACAAGTCATCAGTGTAGAAATCAATGGCGTTTTTAGAATTTTCCTTATTATATGGCTATACAAAGGCTGGAGCATCAGTTGAATCATTTATTTGCTCTAATATATATGGAAGACACATTTTCACAGCTACAATGTCCAGAAAAAAAATTCAGAGAAATTTTGAGTGTGCATAAGGTTATATGTTTGGTTTTGTCTATTTAAATTACCATATTCTCTGATCTTGTGATTTCATGAACCCTAAAGTTTTGTTGCAGAAATATCATCTATGGGCCTAATGGATAGAATTTAACTTGGTTTCCCTAAGTTTCACTTTGAGCAATTTCCATAATTAGTATTATTATGGTAAGTGGCAAGTGAATAGGCAAAAAATGTAAATGGTAGATATCACCATGAAACTTTCTCAGTTGATTACTGATGATGAGAGAAGAAAAAAATGTATTGGATGTTTTTTGTTTTTTGATGTTTACATATGCAAATGAGAGCATACAGTTGAGGACGATATTATTAGCCCCCCTCCTGAAATTAGACATTTCTCTTGATTTCTCAGTGAGCGTGACCATTAGTTACAGTTTCTGTTATTCTGGAAACAAATACACTGATGGAGATAATGTCCAATGACTTGAATTTAGATTTTTCTATTGTTACAATGAGTTTAAACAAAAAAAGATGAGTTAAAAACAAAAATGACAAAATTATTAGCCCCCTGATCATTAATAGTCAATATGGCGCCATTTATGAACCAAAACTGACAACAGGCTCTGATAAGTTGTTACCTAGGTTGGCACATGCCCCACTAGGGATTTTGGCCCATTTCGTGACTGCAACGTGTTCTAGATGGTCCAAATCGCATGGATGCTGAGCATAGACATTAACCACAGACTCTCAGTGGGATTGAGGACTGGACTATGAGCGGGTTATTCCAATATCATGGTTTTAGTGTCCTTGAAGAACCTCTGAACTAATCTAAATGTATGCTTTGGGTTACAATGTTGTTGGAAGACCCAGCAATCCAGATTCAGACCCAGACTCCCTGTGTCTGAGGCTGAATAACAGACTAAACTTGATGCCCCACCACTGTGTGTAACTGTGGAAACTGCTTGGCCTCATTAGACCAAAGAAGCATTGGACACCTGCCTAGGTGATTGTTATTGACCTGGCCTCACCTGGAGTTTTTTCCCCCACCAAGAAAGACAGTTGTTAGGGCTTGTCATCATATTGGTCTTTGGGGCCATCATCACAGAAGAACCCCTTTACTAAAGGCAGTGCATATCAGAGTGTTATTGAGATTTGCCTGTGAACATTTGAAAGTCAAAAATGAGTTTCTCTGCTTTCATCTGATGATATTCAATTGCACCTGATTTAATGCATGAATTCTGCTTCTGTCAGGTGAAGAAAGGGATAGGCCTTGGATCGTTATAAGATGGTTTCCACAATTAAACATGGTGGTGGATGCATCATTCTGTTGCAGCCTCAGCCACAGGAAACCTTGTTTGGGTGTACGGCACCTTAAAAACTGAAAATTATGATAGAATGTGGAAAGTGACCTTGCAAAAATATGCTCATAGAGGGAGCTAAGATCTTCACTGGATCTTTCAATAAGATAATAACCCAAAACTTGCATCCAAAATAGTTCAAATGTTCCTCAAGGATACTAAAACCATGGTCATGGAGTGGTTCAGACCTCAATCCTTTAGATAGTATTTGAGGAGTGCTGAAAATGCATGTCCATCCTTAACATCCATGCCATTTGGACCAGCTTAACTATTTGCGATGAGAAAAATGGGCCAAAATCCCTGGTAGGACATGTGCCAACATAGCTAACAACTAATCAAAGTGCCTGGTATTGACTATGACTATGGCACTGTATTGACCATTAATGATAAGGGGGCTAATAATTTTGTCCTTGCCATTTTTACACTTTTTTGTTTAAACTCATTGTGAAAATGGAAAAGTCCAAATTTAACTCAATGGATACTATCGCCATGGTGTCTTCGTTTCCAGAAAAACATTCATTTATTAATAATGATCATTCTCAATGATCAATGAAGAGATATGTCTAATTTCAGGAGGGGGGCTAATAATATCGTCCTCAACTGTACATCATATTTAGCATATACGTATGTAAGTTTGACTAATTACTAATTTTTAGCAAAACAATAAAATGTTCAAATTCACATTGTGTTGCTTTAGATGAGGGACAAGTATGTGCAAGATGTAAATAAATTTGAATTAACCCCCTAAAATAGTTCATATAGTGGTATTTCTATATAAACTCCTTGGGGTCATAAATGACCCCGCTCGGCTAGATTAGTCGCAAAAACAGGCCAGTCGCTTGAGGGTTAAAATATACTAAAATTATAAAACATATTTTTTTTTGTGTTGAAATGATTGTGACTGAAGATTAGATGAACCCTCATTCCAAGAGAATAAAGGAAAGTGTGTTTTTTTCACACTAAAACTTGAAAACGGGTCAAAAATGACCCGAACACAACACAAGGGTTAAGGGATGTGGGAGAAGATTCTTCCATCAGAGAATGCTAGCAATTGAGACTAATGTGAATATACATCTGGCGATATGTAAGGCGAATTTTTCGTATGAGAAGTGGTTTTCCTCCACCGTCGACCGGGCCGCGTTGTCAAAAGATACATGTGGGGTTTTCTGACAGCGGACCGTCAAAGTAGTCGCGAGACACATCGTTCACTTGCTATTGACTCAAATACATATCCGCTGACTCGGGACAGTGATTAATGAACCTTTTAATCCTACCTTGTGCCCCTTTAATATACTAAAATCAATGCCTTCATATCCTAAAAACAAACAAAAAAACATTCTCCCCTTTGAAGTGCTTCTACCATGAAAAGGTTAAACTCAAGATGTAAACATGGCCATGATAAAACTTAACTGTAAACTGTAAAAGTGTCACCTAAGTGATTGTAACGGTAAAATGTCTTTAATGTACTCTTAACCCTTTAATGCATATGCCATTGGACTCACACTAACGCATAACATGGGTCTAAATAGACCCGCATTCTTTTCCAATGTATTTCTGAGCATTAACCCTTTAACGCATAACATGGGTCTAAATAGACCCGGCTGAGTTTAAAATGTCTATATCTTTGTAAGAATACAATTTTCTTACTCAGCACTCCATGAATTCCTCAATTGACTTGTTTTTGTCCCTTAGATGACTTAATTTATTTTTATGCATCATAACTTTTTGTGTGAAAACACTTTTTTGGTTACTACCCCTTTAACGCATAACATGGGTCTAAATAGACCCGCATTCATTTCCTATGTAATTTCATCACAAGCTTAATGTCTCTTAGCCATATTGAAAAAGGATTTTGATTCTTTTACTAAAAGTCCAACTTTTTATCATTTATGGAGTATTAACTCCCAACATCAATACTTATTTTAAATTCTTGATGGTTATTCTTTGATATAGAAGTCATTTTATATAACTATATGATATTTAGACACATGGGTCTAAATAGACCCGCATTCATTTCCTATGTAATTTCATCACAGGCTTAATGTCTCTTAGCCATATTGAGAAAGGATTTTGATTATTTTACTAAAAATTCTACTTTTTGTCATTTATGGAGTATTAGCTCCCACCATTAATACTTAATTCAAATACTTTATGGTTATTCTTTGAAATAGACATCTTTTTATACAATTATATGATATTTACACACATGGGTCAAAAATGATCCGCATTCATTTTTTATATAGGGTTAGGTTTTTAGTTAGTATGTAAGTTTACATGTATGGACCTAGTCCTTTAGTGCACGGGCAACAAGGGTGACAATAAGCCCCACTTCATCAACTTGGTTGCAGCAGGATTTGAACCCTTAACCATTGGTATTGGGGTCAATGTGTTTAACCACTGCGCCACCGCCTCCTCCTCCAAGGAATCATTTCTCTGCAGTAGACAAGGGGTAAGGATGTCTACAAATGTAATAGTGTTTGGTCCAATGGGGTCTGGAACCTCCAATCATGGCCATGGTACTCACTCCACAATACCCTTTTGCCACTGAGCTCTCAGCATATAGCCTTGACAAAAGAGTGTGCAATTCGTGGTCTCCCCTCTAGAATCAAAATAAGTTGAAAAATTAATATCAGGCAAATGGGAAGGGGGGGAAAAGTTATGGAAGAGGGGGGTTTTTTGTATACATGAACTTGTACTGGGAAAACTATTGATCTTTGTAAGAATATCACTTATGGTTTTGCCGGGGATTGAACCCTGAATCTTGGGCATAGCATTCCCAGGTTTTACCCCTCAGCCATCTCTTGGGATGCCAAGATTTCTGGAGAACTCTAAAACCACCTGTGGGGGGCTTGTATTTGAATGTCAACATAATGGTGCGAACCTGCCACCTCAATTATGGCATGGCGACTTTCAAATTCTTCTCATATCTATGTTTCTATTATTTCATCTCTATTTAATCTATTCCATGGACAAGAGATCTTTTCAAGAATAAGACAATATGCATTGAACAGGGTTCGAACCCTTCAGCTTTTGCATGGTAGTAGTTTCCCTATCCTCCATCTTTTATCCATTGTCCCACCACCCTTTGGGAAGTCAAAGTTAGGGATAGTGGACCAGAGTCCAAAAATTGGGTCACGTTAAAAACTATCATCACACATTGAGCGGGACACGAACTTGCCACCTAGATCATGGTATGCATACTATATACCCCTACTCTATCGGCATCCCTGAGTGTAACTAACTCAAAGAGTGGTTTTATGGTTGCATGACATTATCATACATCTAATAAACATGAAAAGTAGGCTGTTGATCCTCCAAATTTCTTCTTAGAGATCAAAAGCTGAGAGAAGTTAGGGTTAGGTTTAGGGTTGAGGATAAGGTTAAGGTTAGAATAAGTCAACATAAATGCATAAGGGGTTAAGCTTAGGGTAAGGGTTGAGGATAAGGTTAAGGTTAGAATAGGTCAACATTAAGGGTTAGGGTTAGGGTTAGGGTTAGGGTTAGGGTTAGGGTTAGGTGTTATAGGAATTTACAACGCAATGCCCCCTGAGAAGTGAATAAACGACTTCAACAGGAGTATAGCATTACGAGGGAGAAGCATTGCCACAGATTAATAATCTTTAAGCTTCGGGGTAGATTCATTTAAGTTTTAAACTCAAAACCAAGGACCTCAGGGGCCTCAGGGGTTTAGTACATGTGTTGTGGGGAGGAAGAATGTAGAAAAATTAAAGGTTTAATAATTTGGGGTTCATTAACAGTAATTCCTAAGAAATGTGTTATACTGCAGAAACTAACATCAGCCAAGCGTCTGTTGTGTCATCTAGACTGTTACGACCATTTGAGTATTATGGGTCCCTGGGAGGAGTGGATAAAAAATTACATAATATAACGTAAAAGGATTCACGTTCTCTACAAAAGGATAGAAAAGTGTGTTGGTAACATTATTTATTCTTATGAGAGAACAGAAAACCTGTGGGGGGAAAAATGTGAGGCACTTGAAAAAATGATGGTGAGGAGAGCGCTCGTCTAAGCGTCAAACCTCAGATGACCTTAACTTAGGTCAAAACACCAGGCCTCCCCCTGCATCGTAAACAAACTCTGTGCGCCTTGGTCAAGGGTCGGGCGCACAATTGTACGGTGTGGGGGAGGGAGGTGTGGATGTGGATGTGTGTGTGTGTGTGTGTGTGTGTGTGTTACATAATATAACGTAATAAGAATCCCATTCTCTGCAAAGAGATAGAAAAGTGTGTTGATGACATTATTTGTTCTTATGAGAAGTCAGAAAACCTGGGGGAGGAATGTGAAGAACCCGAAATGATGGAGAGGAGAGCGCTCGTCTAAGCTTCAAACCTCAGATGACCTTA
>NC_085878.1:7500-45000 GCF_034702125.1 Engraulis encrasicolus
CAGGGCAATGTCTTGCACCAACCATTGGGAAAGCCTCTGCTTAGAGGGTGCAAGCCCTTTAGAGGGGCTGGTGAAGCATACAAACAGCTGCTCAGTCCTCCTAAAGGAAGGAGTCCTGTCCATGTAAAGGCGTAAAGTGTACGCAGGGCACAAACAGTGTTGTTGCCTCTGTTCTGCAAATGCAAAAGGTGGTGTGCAATAAGCCTGCGACTCCACTGACTCACAGCTGAAAGCCTTCTGTATTTTTGGAAGGACAGTACAACTCAATGAATAGAGGAGTAACATGGGTCCTTTTGGGTTGATTGAATGCCAAGCGTGCCGCCGCATTCTGGACCATCTACAGTGGTTTTAAGCGGGTAGACCTGTCATTAGTGAGTTGCATTAATCAACGAGGGACAGGTCTGTGGCCTGAAACAGTTGTTGTGTAGAATATTGGGTCAGCACAGGGGACCATTCCATCAACGGCAGTAACCCCAAATCCGAGCTCAAGTCAGTAAACTGCGCTATTTTTAGACAGAGATCCGATCCATCAACCTTGTTAACCTGAAACTCAGCTGAGTTGCCACGGTAATTTATGCTCCAACTCTAACCTGGTAGCTCCCAGATTAAACACCAGGCTAAATGAATCCGTGTTGCAAAAAAAATGAACTTGTAGGAAACAATGTCACAATGGGCACGTTCCGCTTAATTCCCCCCATCATTTTACGAGATCAAAGCGAACCAGTCACTCGATTTTAATAGTCTATGATGTGATAATGCCAGTAAAAACTATAGTTCGCATTGTCTTTCATTTCGGGGATTTCTGATAATCAGCACATTTTTTAAAAAAAACTTTTATAGTGTTGATTTACTAGTACCATGTTGAACAATTCCTTCCGCGTAGGAAAGACGTGAGTGGCCCAGTGGACAGGTCGTCCCGGGTTCAAGTCTTGTATGCCGACAGGTTATAGAAATGGAAACGTCAAAACATACTTTTGCCTATTCTCTCCTTTGATGTCGCTTTGTGGCTGCCTTCATTTGCTATCAAGCTGTAGGCCTACAGTTAAATGTAAAATTTTACAGCATAGGCAATAAAAAACGTCTTCACAGACGCCGACGCTCGAGTTTGCATTGCAATGATTCAACAAATGATCTCTGCCTAACGTTTTACCTAGGCTATGCTTTATTTAATCCGAAAACAAATTCTTCTGAAAGATAAAATTAAAACACCTTAGATGATGCAAGCATTTTATTTTTACGCATTGAAATGGTGGCATTCGAGGGTTGGACGAGACTCTCCCTGTGATGATTGAGTTGAAATCTGTCATTGCGCATTGTGGGGATTGAACGCGGGCCTCTCAATTGGAATGCGGTTGCATTACCGCTCACCTACAGATGCTCGCATCATATAACTGATAAAGACTTAATTTGACAAGCCTTGCCCCAGCCTACAACATGATCGCATTTTCGACAATGGTTGATATGGACTTCCCCTGTACACCGTGCACGAGCGCAACGCCAGCGTTGATGAGCGCGGCTGAAGTGAAACTAGCCAAGGCGCAGCTGATCTTCAGTGGTGGAACGGTGTCAGAAGCTGCCGTTAGTTGAAACTCGGCTTTCGCGCGTAAGCGCAGCTGAATTCAGCGCCAATGATGGAATGGTCCCCTGGTCTGATTGTCTGCATGTTGGACATCTGAAATCCACAAGTCCTGGTGACTGAGTTAATGTAGTTGTAGCATGACAGCTAGTTGTCAATCATGACGGCAAGGTTTTTGCCGACTTTCTTTGGGGTCACAATGGTGGAGCCCATCTTAAGGCTGATGTTGTGGCTAGGTGCTGCTAAGTAGACTTGAATGGTTGCGAAGGCCTTACCTCTATCCAATAAGTCTTGTAAAAATGACAAATGCCGTGGGTACTGAACATTGGAAAGCTATCTTGCCCAGTTGATCACACCAGCGGTCGAAGACAGCCCACTTTAGGTCGGATTTGGTAGACTGAGCCCTGGTGCCCTGGGTTGTCCTGATGTCATTGTCCAGGAGCCCAGTAGCATTTAGATTTAGACGTTCCCTCACTAAGCCCAAGCAAAAGCTTTTTCTGCGGGAGTGGTTTCCTCCTCACTGTCCAAAGCAACACTTAGGCTGGCTAAAAGGAACAGGAGGGGGCTCGCTCATAGAGCCTGAGGGGATAACCAGAGGCTGCACTGCCACATCAGCTCTGTGTGGGAAAACAACCTGGGGAGTGTCCAGAGAAGACGTGCGCACTGATTTACACATGACCTTTGGAGACTCCAAACGTGTGGTTTCTGGAGACAGGGTGCGTTTCGTTGCCCAACGCAGTGATCTACAGCGTTGCCCCGAGGGTGCAGTCAGCTGCCTTAGCTAGGGAAGCAACACCTATTGCTCTCGACTTGTAAAATCTGCGAGGGGTGGCTATGCGAAACATTGCTAGAAATTCTAGTCTCACTACACACACGTCGCATTACACTCCCATGCAGGGTGTAAACTACGAGGCGGCCAAACCGGCTGATGTTTGGGCCCTGGGAAGAGAAGGATATCCCACCTTGCTGCCTTGGCCAAACTCATTCCTTATCCAATGCTCCCTCCAGCGGCGTGTGCGTGACAGTCATGAGAGAGGAGCCGAGGAAAAGCGACGCTTGTTCATGTGACCTCTCGGAGCCCCTAAGAGACTCTCTGGCCCGTCTGGCTAGAGAGCGCTCTGTGAGATTAAAAGGGGATGACGGCTACCGAAGTAACCGCTTTATCATGCCTTTCACTGGGCCAGTGTGAAGATAAGGCATATTTATCGGTTTACCGGCTGGAGAATCACGAGCACTCGGGGGACTTCGGTGGGCTCGTGAAGCCGTGGGTTGAGCTGGTGGCTTGCGCTACTGCACTCTGGGTTTGGGTGCATGGGAGACCATCGCTGCCTTAACCCTTTGGAGACGGCGCATGGAAATATCGTGCACTGGGGAACGATGGCGTTGTGGTTGTTATGGCAATAAAATACACATCTGCCGGTAAAAAAAATGTTGTACTGACATTACCACAACCCAACCAATCAAAAAAGAAAGACTTGGAAATGCTTAGTTGTGATTGGTAGCTAGGTATATGTTAAAGGTACCGCCTTCAACAGCTGAGCGGCAACTCGAATGTCCAGCTGACGCTCACAGCTGGATATTGACATTCACTTGTTATGATGGCTGCTCCACCTTGCAAGCGCGTCCGCTACAGTCGGGATGAAGTGGTGGCAATGATGACAGAAAATAACAATGAGAGCGATATTGACAGCGAAACCGGTGGTCTTTCAAGTGATGAGGAGTTTGCCTTGAATGAGGAGTTGCGTGGAAGTGATTCAGAAACAAGGTACGTGACGAGCTACGTGACAACCTTTGCTAATAAGCTAGCCAACTTTTGCCGGTGAAGTTTGTCTCATTGTTGTTTGTTACAGTATGTGGCCCATTGCCTCTGCTAATATGAAATGTTTGAAAAGGGCATAGGTTTTGATCGAGTATTAATTTCTATCAGAGGGGGGAAAATGAGCTGGTCTACTGTAGCGATTCATTAATTCAATCTGTCAGCCCGTAGGTATTAACTCAGTCTGTCAGACGCGTCAAAATTCTGAGACGATACTCCAGACGCTCACTTATTTTCCTCAGGAAAATGTATATTTTTCATGAATTTTATATGTAAATGAAGTAGTATCTCTGAAGCCCCTATTTAGCTCATTAGATGTATCAGCACATTTTGTGCTTTTCTGTTCAAGAGGTCCAAGCTATGACGATAGCCTATTTTGTTTCTCACAAATAAGCTAGCAAACTTTTGCCGGTGAAGTTTGAAGGTATCTCGCTGTTTGTTACAGTAGGCTATGTGGCCCTAGCCTGGTTCACACCAGACGGTGTATGTGTAGCTTCGGCGCCCCCTGGCGGAGCAGAGCTTCACACACTACCGTCTGGTACACAGCCATAGAGCACGCTCCGTCTCCAACCAGAAAATAGACGGAGCATTTATATCTTAAATATAAACGGTAACTCACATTGAGGAGTCACAAGACAGATTAGAGACTATATTGACTCTTTAAAGATTAACAGGAAGGTTTTTGAAGGAATTTGTTGGTGAGGAGGCCGTGCAGAAGCAATAAATTCTCAGTCTATTTTCTGGTTGGAGACGGAGCGTGCTTTATGGCTGTGTACCAGACGGTAGTGTGTGTAGCTCTGCTCCGCCAGGGGGCGCCAAAGCTACACACACACCGTCAGGTGTGAACCAGGCTAATGTGGCCCATTGCCTCTGCTAATATGAAATGATGTTTGAAAAGGGCATAGATTTTGATCGAGCATTCATTTGTATCAGAGGGAAAAAATGAGCTGATCTACTGTAGCTATTCATTCATTCAATCTGTCAGCCCCTGTTTAGCTCATTAGATGTATCAGCTCATTTTGTGCTCTTCTGTTCAAGAGGTCCAATCTATGACGATATATTTTTCATATGCATGACTATAGGCTACCAATCTAAATTTATGAGGAGGAAAAAAGGCCACTTTACTGGAAGCATCTAAATGCACACTCCATGAATTAACTAGGGCTATCCCTAGCGATTATTTTTCTCCCGATTATTCTATCAACTATTTTTTTCGAATAGTCGCGATTATTTTTATACAAAAACTGTGATATGCCACTTAATTTTGACCTGAAAAATAATAGACAAATAAAGCAGAGTGCACCTAGGGCCTATTAGGACAATGATTTCTAAAAAAGGGGCCTAATATATCTATTTGTTTCAGTTCAAATCACTTATTCACTTAGCGTAAATGCAAAACAATGAGTATAGTATGACATTGGCGCATGGAGAAACTATAGGCCTAGGCCTACATTTCAGCCACTTATATTTTGACAAACAAGGCTACATAAGATTTTACCCATGACATGTGTATATATAATAGTAGTACATTGTCATTTATATTTTAAAAATACAGTACAGTGAATCATTTATGTTTACAACACAGTTTCATTCGTCCCTCATGCAGGGGTCTATGTAATGAAAAAAATAATAAAACAAAATAGGAGCAGAGATAAGAATTTAAGAGCACTGTGAAATTGTTAACGCATAGACAAAAAAGGTCTAAGAGGGTAGGCTATGCCTTTCCCCCCATACACATTCTACATGAGGGGTGCTGGTCACAGGGCCAGTTTTTCAAAATTCCTCCCATTAAAAGGGCTGAACAACATATTACACATGTATGTCTATATTCGCATTCATTATTTCTATATGCAGCCCGATGTCTCCTCTGCTGTGTCAATGAAGGCCTGCCACCTAACTCATTAAAACTGTCCCTTCTCTGAAGGTTTTTTATATCGCTCCCAAACCAAAGTTAACTACAACAACTTGACTAGACTTGTGATCCCTGTCTTTCAAGCACTTGTGGTTTTCTCTATAGGATGTATTTACTCCAGGAGGAAAATGCTAAGGAAATCGTAATTCAAATCGTTTTAACAAAAACGGAAATCGTTTAAAAAAAAAAAAAGTTTAAAAAAAAAAAAAAAAAAAAAAAAATTGCTCAAATCACGCAATCGACGGTATGTTGAACACGCCGACTTATTTACGCAATCGACGTAATCGATTACGTCGAATAGTCAGGACAGCCCTAGAATTAACAATGGCCCCTTTCTCCTTCTATGGAAGGGCTGTGAGCCCCAGCCAGGCTACAGCCAGGCCGAGTGCACGCTCCATCTTCTGGGTTGTTCACTGCAAGGATTTCAGAATTCAGTCCATGGTGTTCCTGTACTCCTCCAACAGATCGTCCACCAATTTACCCTCTTCATTGGCAACGGGCCTGAAGGGCGCTTACTGCACTTCTCTTCTCCCAGACCGAGGCCATCAGCCTGTCCGCCTTCGAGCTTGGGAACAGTGAAGGGGAGGCTGAGAACGCCTAGGGAGGGCCAAGGTGGTGTTCAAGATCCACTTGGGGCATCTTGTCCATCCCCGCGCCATAGTCTCCGTGTCGAGCATTGAAAATATGCGTATTGGGGGCCATGAGGGGGTGTCTCCAGGTTTTCGTGAGAGGCTCCACGGCCTCCAGAAACAACGGTAGCACTTTACGTTCAGCCGTGCTGCCGCTCTCTCGAACACACAGTGGAACAGCGCCATCTTAGAGGGATTAGGACCTTTCACTTGGAGCCGTGGCAGGATGAGGCAGGAGAACTATCTCATCCGGTTCAGCATTGTCATCATAGCGTTAGCTGCAGGCGATGGAGGCGGTGTCTGGCACATCAGCTCCATGCCTTGGGTCACCTGGTTTGCATTCAGGGGAATTGGGGGACATCAGACCAGTCAAGACCCTCAGCGAACAGAGTATCCTAGTCCTCCTCGGCATAACAGCTCTTAGCATGTAAGCTAACCATGTGTTCCATAAATGGCAAGCGCCATCTTTGAGTGCTAGCGTTTAGCTTCAGATACTGACTCCATCGAGAGAGTGTGCGAATATCAGAGACAAACGGTGCAGACATGGTGGGAGTCTCGAGCAGCAATGTCGAATGCACAGCTGACAGGGTAGCGATGGTTGGTGGATTGACAAGGCCTGCATCTTCGTAGAATGCTAGTCGGGTACTATCAGTGCAGTTAGCCGAGATAAACAAAAGTCTAATTGGCACTGCTAGTTAGCTAACACAGCTAGGGTTCACATTGGCTAGTCAGTGATTCTGCAAAAAGTTTGATAGCGCAGTGGCGGCTCTCCAACTTAAACAGTAAACAGGTATTAATACGGAATGAAAGATGCTCATCTTAGAATATCAACTCTTTCGTCAAGACAGAGCTTGAGAAACCTGGACGCCTGGCGAATGCTTTTTACGTCTGTTCTGGTAGACAGTTAAGTCGCAGGATCTGGGGTCTGGGGTGAAGATAGGCTGAATGACTGAGAGCCGATGCACAGAACAGTTTTGACTGTTGTTGGAGCCACCCACATCATAGCTCATTGGCTTAGCGGCGTGATTGAATAGAGCTTCGGCAAATGGTCTGCACTGAGAGTGCATACGCCATAGGAGATGTTGAATGAATCGACTGAAAGAGAACACAGACACACACAGACACAAACCAAGATGCACACACATGCACGCACACACACTCAGTATTCTTTGCTTACTTCTGATCAGAGGAGTCTGCTGTTCCAAACTTCAATGGATAAGCCATGGACTGGTCACTCTTCATGGACACACAGCTGGGGAGAGGGGAGTCTGGCCTCTTCACATCAATTGGACTGGAAGAAAGTAAATATTACTTCAAATTTGTGTTTCAAACAAAAGATTTTCTAGGTTCTAATCTGCCTTTTCACCATCTCTAGTTAATCCTTCACACACACCATCTCTAGTTANTCCTTCACACACACACACACACACACACACACACACACACACACACACACACACACACACACACACACACACACACACACACACACACACACACACACACACACACACACGCATGCCTGTGTATGCTCAAGGCATCAAAACGTATTGCACGCTAAATACTATGCATTGCACATCACATAACACATGAACAAATGAATTCTGTGCAGACCAGACCCAACCTTAGTTTCACAGCCTCACAACAATCACTAATATGATATTGAGGAGCTTACAGCATTGAGTGTTACCAAGTGAACTAAAAGCTGGGCTGCTAGCTAAGCCAGTAGAGTATCTCCATGAGGATCGGGATTGAGGTTTACTACTAATTACTAATATTCAACGCTGCTAGTTCTGCTAGCACACATCTGTTACATGTCTACACATCTGTATATACTTGCACTATACTTGCACTCATGAAACTATAGCATGTGCGTATCTGTATGAGACTTTGATTTGATGTGGGTCTTACTTCTTATCAGATGAGTTTTACTAATATTCCACAACAAACTCTGTCAACACTTACACAGGCATACTACACGCACACACACATAGACACTACTCACATACTTGTACCAGTATGCTGTAATTTATCGTAGCGTCTTACTTCTGATCACAGGAGTCTCCTGCTCCAAACTTCAATGGATAATCCATGGACTGGTCACTCTTCATGGATACACAGCTGGGAACAGAGGAGTCTGGCCTCTTCACATCAAGTGGACTGGAAGAAAATAAACATAAGTTTGTGTTTTATCACACACACACTCTCACTCACACACACACACGCACACACACACACACTCGCACATGCGCGCACACACACACACACACACACACTCGCACATGCACGCGCACACACACACACACACGCGCGTGCACACACACACGTTTGCACAATCTCACATGCAAGCACACATGCACACACACATACAAACACACACACACACACACACACACACACACACACACACACACACACACACACACACACACACACACACACACACACACACACACACACAAACACACACACAAAGCCTCTGTTATACAGTACCTTCACTGCCAAAAATGTCTGAATCATTTTATCTCTTCCCGCTGACTAGCTTCTGTTACACAGAGATCTCCATATTCTCACACGCATACCTAAACAATATCAATACTGACATGCTCACACCAGCTCATACAAGTACTCACATTCGAGTATCCTGCTGGTTTCTACAGCAGACAGAAAATATTGTCTTTATATTAGTATAAAATCTAGTAGATTTGTGTTTTACTTCTGATGAGAGGAGACTCCTGTTCCAAACTTCAATGGATAATCCATGGACTGGTTACTCTTCATGGACACACAGCTGGGGACAGGGGAGGCTGGCCTCTTCACACAGCTGGGGACAGAGTTTGGCCTCTTCACATCAAGTGGACTGGAAGAATATACATGACATTAGGCATGTGTTTTATGAAGCAGTGTGCATGCGCACGTGCGCGCACACACACACGCACGCACACACACACGAACGCACACACACACACACACACAAACACACACACACACACACACAAACACACACACACACACACACAAACACACACACACACACACACACACACACAAACACACACAAACCTGTTCTCATCCTCCTCTCCCTGTGCTGTGTGTGTGTGTTGTTCACCAGAGAGACTCATGTTGTAGGCAGCAGCCTGTCATAGCGCTGTGTGTGTGTGCGTGTGCGTGTGCGTGTGCGTGAGTGTGTGTGTGTTACCAGCAGCCTGTTATAGTGCTGGTTGAGTATGGGTCCTTTCCAATACCCCAGCTCCCCTCCTCCCTTTGCTCACTTGCCTGCTTGTGATCTTGTGATGAAGTCACTGTGACTCGCAAAAACCCAATTCCAATGTCACTTCCTCATTTGCAATCGGGATGGTGAGTGAAGAATAGTCCCCCTAAAGTTGTTGTGTCTTGGCTGACAGCAGTACACTTTAGTGACAGAGGCGGGGCGTCAGCTAAACATGAGGTCATAAGCACAAGTGGAGGATGGAAGTCTGCATATTGAAGAGAACCTTGAGCACGGTGGAATTTGGATACATTCACCTGCACCCCACGCTTGCAGTGTCAAAGAGCTGTGACTAGTAAGCGGACAAAAACCTTACACATAATGTGTGCCATGTACACACGTGCAAAACACACAAATGTCTACTCTCCCCCCTTCTGAACACACACATGCACGCACGCGCGCGCGCGCACACACACACACACACACACACACACACACACACACACACACACACACACACACCTCCACATGTCTGAACACATTCATATGATCATTTAATCAGCATTGTGGTGCCGTTCTATCATTATAGAAGAAAAATATTTTAAAAATATAGAAATGATACATATTGTAGATGATCACTGGAACTATGCTGCTACACTCTCCATATATAATACATATTCAGATCATCACTACAGCCTTGGTGCTCTGCTATCCATATGTAATATAATATATATTCAGATCATCACTATAGCCTTGGTGCTCTGTTTTCAGTAGAGAGCACACATTATACTGTAGGTGATCGCTGGAATAGTAGTCTAGTTGATAGGCCTACATATCCAGGTGATTACTACAGCTGTGGCGCTCCACTCTCCATATATAATATAATATAATATAATATAATATAATATAATATAATATAATATAATATAATATAATATGTAGCATAATACATATTCAGATGATTACTATATCTGTGGTACTCCACTCTCCGTATATAATGCAGTATATTTATAATGTATATTCAGATCATCACTACGGCTGTCACGCTGTGAATAGTAGTCTATACATACTGTATTGCAGATGATTACTGGAGCTCTGGCGCTGTGAATAGTAGTCTATACATGCTGTATTGCTGGTGATTACTACAGCTGTGGTGCTCCACTCTCCATATGCTGTATAATGTAATATGTAGCCTAATACATATTCTGACTACTGATTGTTTAGTCAATGGATGACAGTGCCGATGTGTGTGTGTGTGCAGTGTGCGAATTATCCACCGCGTTTTGGGGGGGTCTGATTTTTTGCGGATCAAATAATGACGACCCCCCCCCCCCCCCCCCCCCCCCAAAAAAAAAAGTAAGGCCGTTTTGGATGGCCGTCTGCAAGTAAGTTAAATATGGGTATTTTGACAGGTGTTTCTGTAGATTTATGGCCATATAAATAAATAGGGATTCGTTAAGACTGGTTTAGTTTGGATTGAATGCCTCCAGGTGGGTGTTGACATAATGAGTTGAGTGGTTTTAGGACGTGGAAGTTGTAGGCTTCAATAGCGCGACCACGGAAAATGTTTCAAACTGCATTTCTCGGAATCGGAGCACTCGGGCATTGACATGCCTTAATAAATGCACACACGGTTCGCCAGTGCTCCTCAATATCTTCAAAAGTAGTGAAACTGTGAGAAGGAGGGGACACAGCAACTCACCTCTCTCAAAGAGGGTGGAGTAATCCTCCGACTAGATCTCTGCACTATTTCATCCTATCTAGAACCCTGTGTGTTGAGCGTGTTTGGAAATGTAACATCTGGCGAACCCTGCGAAAATCTGCGCTGCCCAGTCAGCGAACCCAACTTTCTACTCCACATGCACTGTCAACAAGCCAACACGGCCAAAGTTTCTCTTTCACACACGCCTTGCTGCCGCCGAAATGTTTCCACTAGTTAGCAACAAACACAGCAGCACAACCAACTCGTGCATAATGATGACTGATAACAAGCAAACCTAGCAACGACCCAACTTCAAACACAGATGTGTAGCTGGCTTACCAAGCCCACTGGCAAACTAGCAACTAGCCTATTACTATGTAGTGACAACGGAAACGCAATCAAGAAAATGTTTAACAGCAAAGTCAACCATGACGCCTAGTACACAATCAAGCCGTAGGCTAAATGATAAGAATACAACCGCCAAATTCAAAACATAGCTTCTAGTCTGTTTTAAACAGTGTGCGCTTTTCCTGAGATTGAAAAGTGCCACAGACATATCCGTGATGCTAGTAGTAGAGTTCTCAACGGGCCTGAAAATGTCAACCCGACCCTACCCGGCCCGTGGCTTTTAAAGCCCGAGCCCGATGTTACCCGACACATCACTGGAATTATCTAACCGAACCCGGCCCGAGGCCCGAAATCCGGGTCGAGTTTCCCGGTTATCCTATGGAGAATGACGGGTTGTGGTGGATCTTTAAGGGCACTTATGTGCAGTAAATGAGTGAAAAGATATTTTCCACAATAGAAACATAATATAAAATGGGGAAACTTGTTCTTGCTAGGCCTATTTGAGCAGAATCATCCACAGCGCGATTTCAATAACCGCCTCATGCTTCACGGCAACAACAATCTATCCACCTTTTGTTTTGACTTCTAAATGTAGGCTTACTACATTTCCATCCCGAGTGTCTGATTAAATGTAGGCTACGTGAAGTTGCCCCTCCCTCCTTGTTTGTTCATATGCGCGGATGAGATGGAAAGCCTGGCTGTGCCAAACATTGTTTAAAAGTTTCATCAAATTTTGGTCGGCACACAAGGTTTTGGACATAGCCTACTAATTTCTAGTGGCACCTGGGCTACGGTTGATGCATGGATAAGCCATGTAGCAAAAAAGACAGATAGCCTAGGTGAGAGGATGAGATCTTCCTTGGCTGGCGAGCGCTCCCATGTGTGCGCGCGCCTTTCCTTCCCGACAGTTGCTTACAAGTCGAAAACAGCACGAAAACAGCAAAGACAATGTGATATTTCATTCAAACAGGGCCTACACGCTCCAAATAAAACATTGGCTGGGGGGATTTTCAACCAGACCGAAGCGTGAGCAGACTGTCAGTGTGAAAAGTCAAGTCTACCGGAAAAATAGCCGTCTTCGCTGCCGCTCGCTTACCATCGGTGCACGAGCCATTTAAATAGTGAAGTGGCATATCGCAACAGCACATGCGGATTAGCCAAATTATATGCAACAAAGTCGCCAACAAAGCGTGGATTTAACGTTTAATACGCATATGCCAACGTTGTGTGAATACGGGGAAAGGATAGCCTAATTGGAAAGCCACTGTCCTTTCCATAGAAGACCGCTTCGGCTTCGTTTCACCTCATAAGCATAATTTCCATGCACTGCATTTGCTAAGCATAAAGTTAGCGATCAAACTAAAAATATTGGTTGTTGTCATTACAGTATTTAATAGGCTACTATGGCTGTTGTTTAAAGTAGCCATTGGATTGCCAACCGTCCCCATTAAGAAACAAAAGTATGGTTCCATGAGCTGACATGGGACTCAATAACGTTAAAATTGCATCTAAGTTTTTTCCCCCCCGTTTTTATTCGTTTGCGTAATTGTAGCCAGTGTAGTTTTTCTGTGCGTTCAGGGACCTCTGTCCAACTCATCATCGCTGTGATGTCATGTTTGTTTTGCATGTGATTTACAAATTAAGCACTGCGCGCAACGTTGCATGCAGCAGCCTGCCAGACCTTCGTTACGCAGGCCTACTTATATTTAGATAGATAGGCCTAGCTTTACTGACCCATCAAGGGGAAATTCGCCATGATTCACGGTAAACAGCAGAACTGATTTTTTTTTTTCACTGGGCGGAAAAGATTGAGCCCGCGGACCGAACCGACCCGAGCCATATGCTTATATTTTCGACCCGAACCCGGCCCGAACCCAAGGGGCCCGTCGGGTTTGTCGGGCTGACCCGACCCGTTGAGAACTCTGGCTAGTAGCCACGGTAAAACGACTGGACTGCTACATGACATGGCTTCAAACAAAGTCAAAATAATAATTAATTCTACATTTGTCACGGCGGACATATGGAAGAATCCCATTTTCCTACCTCGTTGTGGGCATGCTGCTAGCTATTGGCTCCTTGCTAGACACAGCTGTCCTTGCTTCGAGGAGTCACACCATCCATTTGCCTTCTTGGTATAATGGTAATGGTATTATTACAATTGTGCTTGAAAAAGGCCTACATGATACGCCATGCTTTATTTTCTGATATAAATGATGTTGATGTGGGCTATTCTGGATTGGAGCAGTCCGTCTCATTCTTTGACTAGAGCTAACTGAGACTCCTTGAAGTCCTTGCATGTTGAATTGATGGAATTCTGTTGGTTATCGTTATTTTTCCCTCGGGGGAGAAAGGGATCATCACTTGAGTGTTTACGTTCTGTGATATAACGTTGAAATCATATTACAATCGCGGGAATCCTTCACCTTGACATAGCTCCCTCAGCTCAAAGACATAATTTGAAAGTGCATCAAAGCCCTGCATCCATTGACTGCCTGCATGCATCCCCGTGCTGCCAAATCGAATGTTTTGACTACTCAACTGCATGCGAAACGTCCGCTGGTGGTACAGTCCATTGAAGTGGTGTCCGAAAACCCATTTAATTTGGTTAGTCATGCTTAAACACATTTAACAGACCATTAGTGACTGCAAAAATGCATTTGATTTTTTATTTTTTTTTACATAATTTGAGACCCCCCTCAAATTTCTCTTTTGAGGCTTTCAGGGGGGTTCGTGGGTTATTCGGGAGGGTCGGACCCCCCCTGACCCCCCCGTATTTCGCACCCTGAGAGTGAGAGAGAGAGAGGTTCCTATGTGTCTGCATCACAGAATCAAAATATTAATGTGACGGTGGAATTTATGAACAGCATTTTCTCAAAATGTCCGGGAGGTGAAAATTTGACCTGTCCCTATGACTGGCAGTTTTTTTTCTAACGTAGGCCTAATGGGGAGAGAGAGAGAGAGAGAGAGAGAGAGAGAAATCCGCCGTGATGCTGCACCTTGGTTACATGTCTTGTCTGTGGTACATGCCGTGGTGTAGTCAGGTTTGTCTGGCATCCAGGTGCTGTGGTTTATGTGGCATGATGTTGCTGTGTGGCCAGTTTAGCCTGTGGCATCCGTCATAGTGCTCTGTGATAGGTTATCGCCCATGTCATTCTGATGCACCGAACCCCAGCTGGTATCACTCTTTTCTGTTGCTAATAGACTCAGTCAGGTCGCAATTGGACATAATTATTACTATTATTATATTATTAGAATAGCATTTCTATTTTTGTGATCAATTTTTTATTATTTAATACATCACAGAAAAACAAAACAAGACAACGATCATGGACGACAATCAACATCTACCCCCCCCCCCCCCCCCCCCCCCCCCCCCCCACCCCCCACACACACACACACACACAAACACACACACACACAGGTCTCATTCCCAGCTCGCTCACCCAATTCTAGAAAACACACAAAGAATGTTAACAGCTCAGCATAAGGGGATAGTAGAAGAGAATAAGAAGATGAAAAAGAACAAGCCATCATCCCAGCATCCTGCTTATAAAAGATGACCACTCATTGATGTTCTTCCTCAGAGCACCGTGCATACTGGCCACAGATTTTTCGAGTTTGGCGAGGTCTATGACTGTATTAATCCAATGTTGTTGTGACAAAGCATGAGGAGTTTTCCATCTTTGTGCAATTATTTTTTTAGCGGCAGTTAGGGCTACCAAGAGCCAGCGTTGCTGCACCAGGGAAATGTCCAGCTCACTAAAATCATTTAGTAACAGAATCCTTGGGGAGCAAGGGATGGTGTGGTTAAGAATAGGAGACATCTTTTGAGAAACCATTTCCCAAAACATTTGCACCCCAGGGCAATCCCAGACCATATGTAGAAATGTTCCTGTGGCTCCAGAGGAGCACAGCTCGCATGTGGGTGATTGTTTTCTTTTCATGTGAAATAATTTAAGAGGGGTGGTATAGAGTCTGTGAATGAAGTTATAATGAATCATCTGGTGGTTAGGGTTACGAGATGATAGAACTGTCTTTGTTGTCCAGTTGATTGTGGAAGGTGTGATAGACAAGTCACGGCTCCAAAGAGCATCAACGTGTAAAGGCTTTTCCACACATTTGGCAATATAGGTATAGAGATTAGAAATCAGGTCTTTGGTGGATAAACAAATATTTTGTATTGGGTGACATTCTAGTTTCTCTCCCCAGGGGACCCCGTATGCACGGAGAGCACTACGAATTTGTAGGTAGAAAAAAAAGAAGTACCAGGTAGGTCGTAGTGGGATTTTAGGTCTTGAAAAGATCTTAGTGTATTATCTGATGTAATGTCAGAGAGGGTATTAATCCCTTTGTCACTCCACTGAGGAAATGAAATGGGTTGTTTCCCCAAACAGAGATCAAAGTTATTGAATAACGGAAGGTAGGAATGATATTTCAGGTGGGTTTTGGAATAAGACTCTACGGTTCTCCAAGTGGCAATAAGGTGTGAAACAATGGTGCCAAACTTGGATCTACACATTTTAAGAGGAATATTGGAATGAATGAAATCCTGAAGCCTGTGTGGTTTAACTAGGTTTTCCTCCAAAGATCGCCAAGCCACTTGTGCTCCCGTGTTAAACCAGGTACAAAGAGGTCGGAGAGTTGCGGCCCAGAAATAGTGTTCAAAATTTGGGATCCCAAGACCACCAGAGATTTTCCGTCTTTGAAGTGTAGATATTTTCATTCTTGGACGCTTCCCTCTCCACACATAGTTGCACAAAAGTCTATGTAATTTCTCCCAATGTCCAGCAGGGGGAGGCAAGGGTAACATGGTACTGCAGAAGTTGACTCGTGGAAGGATATTCATTTTGATAATTGAGACTCGTGCGCTAAATGTGTTGGTGTAACCGGTTGGGATTTCACTCTGCGTTGTGTTAGTTGAAATAAAGATGACTCCGAGACAAGATTGCAGATCCAAAGCTTTAGTGATGCTGGAATATCACAGGCATAACACAGGATCACCATTGGGGCTTGGGCTGCACACTCCCACTCCTCTTCCCACAGCATACAGAGACAGGGCAGTAGTTTGTTACAATAAACATATTTAACAGCAGCACAACATGGTGGAACCATATGGGAAAATCAAATAAAATCGCTAGATTCAGAGAAGTGCTATAAAAATCCTAGCCTGCTTCTAATTATAAGACTCATTGTGCCCTGGCTAGCTAACTTAGCAAAACTCCGCTAGCATAACAAGTGAGTTAGCTAAGTTGCCAGGGTCACATTTCAATTTCTTAACACATTATACACAAATAATAAAAATAAACACACACCTGGAATATCACAGACATAGCACAGAATCACCATGGGGCTTGGGCTGCACACTCCCACTCCTGAGAAGACCATAAAAAGGAATGCTAAATACTCGTGACTAGCGTTAGCAACGCTAAGCTAAAGGATTGTCACGATGCCACCGGCTTATATTACACCGGGTGGCGCTAACACATCAAAGTACATGGAAACCAGGCATCATATTCGTGTAATACATTAGAAAAGGGGTAATACACGGAATAGTGTTCAGGATTACTGTGATACAACTGGTGGATGACAGAATAGAAAGAAGATTTAAGTAAGATTAGGAAAAGAGAAAAGTGGAGAAACATACCTCTTCCCACAGCATACAGAGACAGGGAAGAGGATATGGAAAGCATAGAAATATGAATCAGACAAACGGAAATATTAGAGGGGGATAGAAGGAGGGGGGCAGGAAGCTCCATAGACACCCATGAGAGAGAAGGCTACTGTAAGACTAGTGTAACGAAGGTGTGTCAAAATAAAAACCCATCTTTGTGTAATTATACAAAATAAAGAAAGGGGCTAAAAGCACACTGTTACATTCACCCCCCTAGAATTTCACAAAGATATAAAAACATCCCGAACATAAAAACAGTCAAGCTCCGCTTACAGCCATTACAAATACCAGCGTGACAGCTACCTAGAGAGGTCAGGCGTGATCTAGGGGTGATCAAGTCCCAGAACGCACCGGGTAGATGAGATGCCATATACACCTCAACGGTAAGGCTCAGACCAGAGACTACATGACTCAGAAATAACTACATGTTATTCACACTCAGAACATAGACAACAGGCTCAATAAAGCCACGTACAACAGCAGAAGCTGTCAAATAACTAAGTAAAAATATAATGTACGCACTACACGTGAATGACCTGACCAAAGGACTCATCCCCACCTAAAATGGTTTGCAACTGAGCCATAGACTCTATAAGTCTACACACAGGCTTAATAACCCTACCAAACCTGGACGAGGGGAAGGGGGCTAAGTGGCCATTTGAGGGAGTGTCAGTGTCGTGAGGTGGGACGTGAGGTGGGTCGTGAGGGGTAGAGGGCATGATATGTTCTGCAACATCACCAGGGCCAGCCACACCACTAGCAGAGGTATCTGAGCTGCCACCAGGAAGCGGGGACCCGGGACCAGCTGCTTCATCTTCCTCGAAGTCATCCAGCGCGGCAAACTGTTCAGCGACCCAAGAGGAAGTGCGGTCCGCGACAGTGTCACCTTGGTGTGACGGGGCAGTGACAGATGGGGCAGTGACAGACGGGGCCAGAGCATGTTCAGAGGGGAGATCTGACAGGTGAGCTTCGGACAGGGAGACGCTCGAACTGACACATTCAGCTGCTGCACTTGAAGCGACATCTGTATCATCTGCGAGTGGCAGGAAGTTCACTGAAAGCAGGAGGTTCCGTTGGAGCACCCTCTGTTTACCATCACTGCCCTCAACTTTGTAGATATGGAGGCTGGGCTTTGCGGCTACCACAGTGTACACATCTGGCTCCCATTTGTCAGCAAGTTTGCGCTTTCCCCTGCATCCTTTGTTGGCAATAAGGACTCGGTCGCCAATGGACAGCGCCACTCCTTTGGCCCTCTTGTTGTACTGCTCAGCTTGGTGTCTCTGCTCAGACCTGGAGTTCTTCTGAGCGACTTGCATGGCTGACTGGAGGTCACTGGCCAGGGACTTGACATAGGAGTCGTAGTCAGCAATCCTCTCATCGCAAATCACGTTCCTGAACAGCAGATCAACAGGCAGTCTCGGGACCCTGCCAAACATCAGGTAGAAGGGCGCGAACCCAGTTGTCTCATGCACCGTGCAATTGTAGGCGAAGGTCATGGTTTGAACCAACTGGGGCCACTTCTGTTTGGACTGTGGGGGCAAGGACCGCAGCATGTTTCCCAGTGTCCGGTTGAATCTCTCTGTACCACCGTTGCCCATCGGATGGTAAGGAGAAGAGTGAGACTTCTGCACGCCAGCCAGCTCCATGAGTTCCGCAATGAGCTCACTCTCAAAGGACGCTCCCTGGTCTGAGTGCAGGCGAGTGGGGAAGCCATACACACAGAAAAAGTTGTCCCACAGCCGCTTCGCCACCCTCTTAGCAGTCTGGTCTTGACATGGGAATGCATGTGCGAGCTTCGTGAAATGGTCAGTTATGACCAAGACATCAACAGACTTGTTGTTCTTGTCCTCAGCAGACCAGAAATCGATGCAGACGAGTTCCAGAGGCGCGGTAGTTTTGATGCTGTGCAGAGGAGCTCTGGCGGCTGGCTCAGCGGTCTTGCTGAGGACACATCTCATGCATTCTCTGACGTGATGCCTAACGTCCTTCTCCAGGTCATACCAGAAGAACCTCTGACGAGTAAGGGAGAGCGTGAGCAGTTGACCCTGATGACCCGCCAAGTCATGCAGACCAGCCAAGACATCTGCCTTAAGGGAAGCAGGCACGACGTATTGGAATCTCTTGGTGTTGGAGAGGGGGTCTTTCGAGACTCTGTAGAGATGCCATCCCTGAGCTGGAACTTCCGCCATTTTCGTAGTAACTTCAAGGCCAGGTGATTCTCTCGAGCACGTTCACGTCTCGACGGTCTCGATTTCCGTTCGACATAGAACATCACTCTGGCAATGGCGTCATCCTGTAACTGGCGGGCTCTCAGCTCATCTGTCGACCACGCGTGGAGTGTGTCCTGTCCACAGTCCCCCAAGCCCGTCAGGTGGTCACCGAGGGAAGCGGCCCGCTGCTGGGCGCCAAGGTCCCACACGACCTGTGTGTCCAGAGCAGCTGACACATCATCACCTGACATGGAGAGGGGTTGCACGGTGCTGAGAGAGGAGTCAGTCGTGGCCTGAGGATTACAGGTGAGGCGGAACATGTCTTGCACGCAACTGTCGTTGACCTCGGAGGCTTGCTGCAGCAGATCAGCGTAGGGTTCAGACAAGAGCCGCTTCACAAAAGGGTCACGACTCAGAGCGTCAGCCACAACATTCTTCGGCCCGGGAACATGTCTGAGGTCAAAGGTGTATGGGGCCAGCTTGGACACCCAACGCTGCTCACATGCATCTAACTTGGGCTTTGTCAGGATGTATGTGAGCGGATTATTGTCCGTCCACACTGTAAAAGTGTGACCCTTCAGCCAGTGGCTGAAATTCTCGCATACTGCCCACTTCAGAGCCAAGAACTCTAATCGGTGGGCTGGATAGTTGGCTTGGCTCCTGCTGAGGGACTTACTGGCGAATGCGATGGGCCTGGCTACCTCTTCACCCTCTGGAACTTGGGACAAAACGGCTCCCAGGCCGTCCAGGGACGCGTCAGTGCACAGCACGAAGGGCTTGTTGAAATCTGGGTGGGCAAGAACTACGCTTGTCAACAGCGCCCTCTTGAGGTTCTCAAAGGCTTTCATGCACTCTGGAGTCCAGTCTCCCGGAGTTAACTCACGGTAGGTGCCAGGCCTCCGAAGCTTCCTGTCATGTCTGCCTCTACGCTTTTGGCCAGCAGTTAGTGCAAACAGGGGCTTAGCAATGGATGAACAGCCAGGAATAAAATGCTGGTAATACATCACCATTCCCAAGAAGGAGCGAACTCTCTTCTGAGAAGGTGTGCACCCGTCCTCCATCATCAGATCCTGTGCTGTGAAGCTAGAGATGACATCCACCTTCTCCTGATCAACAGACACGCCACCCACATTCACAACATGCCCCAGGAACTTTACAGACTTGCGCAAAAAGTGGCATTTCTTCTGGGAGAGCTTCAGATTGTGCGCCCTCAACCTGGTGAAGACGACCTCAAGACGACACAGGGCCTCTGACTCAGACGGGGCAAAAACAAGGAGATCATCCAGGTAGCACAAGAGGGTGGAAAAATTGAGGTCGCCAAAAATGCTCAGCATCATGCGCATGAATGAAGCGGGACTGTTACACAGACCTTGGGGGAGCCTGTTATACTCGTAGAGCCCGAGTGGTGTCGTGAAAGCAGTGAGATGCCGATCAGACTCATGGAGGGGGATGTTATAAAACCCAGACGTCAGGTCCATTGTGCTGAACAGCGCATTGCCACCAAGGGCAGCAAGACAGTCTGACTGATGTGGCAACGGATGGGCATCTTTCACTGTCTTTGCGTTTAGCCAGCGGAAGTCTGTGCATATCCTGAGATCTCCATTCTTCTTCCACACCATCACTAGAGGCGAAGCGTACTCACTGATTGACTTTCTGATGATGCCCTTCTCCTCCATGTCACTCAGAACTTCTCTCAGCTTGTGATAGTGCGCAGGTGGAATACGGCGGTAAGGAAGCCGGAATGGCCGATCATCAGTGAGGTGAATGCGGTGCACAAACCCCTTGGCCTCTCCACAGTCAAGCTTGTCCTTGGAGAAGACGTCCTGGAAACTGGAAAGCAGGTGAGCCAGCCTGGACTTACATTCATCTGAGACTTCACATGCATCAATGTTTACATCTCCGAGGCCACACGCATCAAGACACTGCTTTGGAGACTGCAACTGAGTTGGAGCATTCATGTGAGGCTGAACGGCGCTGTTACAGGCAAGGCCCTGAGTCAGAGGAAGGTCTTCAATAGCCACACATGGTGAAACATCAGCCAACTTTGTGTTACGGCGCAGCCTGACAGGGTACTCAGTGGGGTTGAGAACTCTCATGGGGATCCAGTGATCACCCCACATTGGCGTGATGACGCGCCCCACTAGGATGTTCTTTGGCCCCGAGCGTGCTGTGGTGGGCTCCACAATCACTGTACTGCCTTGGGACACAGGGACATGGCTTGGTAGTTTGCCCCACACCAGGTATTCTTGTTTTGGCAACAGGGTGATGGCTCGCCTCAGCTTGACAGTGCCGATTGGACCCGATGGCTCTGGACCAGCCCAGCGGGAGACGCAGGTGAGGAGCTCCAAAACTTGCTCGCACTCAGGGCTGGTGCTTCTGGAGGTGACAGCGTCCCAGTATTTCTTCTCACCTTTCATCTTGCTGAGGAGGGGCTTTAAGACGTTGGTCCCAATTTTAAACTCATCGCGCTGGCCAGATATTACAAAAGTGGGCACGAGGAACTGTGATCCGGACACTTCAATCTCCAGTTCATAAATGCACTTTGGGCGTGTCGCTAAACCGCCACATCCGATAAGAACAATGTTGCTGGGAACTGGCTGTGGACAAGGGAGAATGCCAGATGCCTTCAGTCTCATTTCACCCTCCTCGCTCAGCGTGCATGACATGGAGCCAGAATCTAGCATGCCCTTCAGTGAAACAAGGCCGCTGACCACGACTGGCGTGTAGAACAAGTCACTGGAGCCCTCAAGCCGCTGAGAATTGAGATAAATAGCCGTAGTCTCGGCCGGCAAAAGTGCACAACTATTTACATAAATGGATTGGAAGTCATTGTCACTGAGGGTTTCAGTAGAAGAGCCCATGGTACCCCTCACACTACATGGGCTATCTAGTTTAACTGCGTGGGCGGGACATGGGCAGCACCAACTTGAGACTGATGTGCTGTGGGGCATGCACTCTTGACATGGCCAGGCTGCAGGCAGTTGTGGCAAAGCCGGTCCATTTTACAGTGGCTGAATGTAGTGTGCTGTAGTGAACCACACACTCTGCATGGCTGGCGTGTCTCACGGTTTGTGTAATGGCACGGCGCGCTGGGACATGTCGTGCGGGGACATGGAGGCAGTGCACACTGAAAGTACTTTGTCCAACATGGTCACTACATGAGAGAGGCTCGGCTCAGCAGCAGGGGGACTGAGTGGCTGGGCAGACTCAGGCATGGCGGGGGCATGGGACTGGAACACCGGCGGAGCCATGGGTGGGGGGCCAGGCTCAGCGTGCTGGACAGTGAACTGGGTGAGTGGGCGCACACCCTCCGTAGACACTGGCGAAGAAGAGGGGCGGGCCACCCCTTCATTCCTCTTCAGCACCCTCTGACGTGCGTCCACTCTCTCCTGGATCTCAGACGGCGTCCACTTCTCTGCTGGCTTAAACGAGAGAGACACAGCAAGACTGGGGTCTGGGCAGTGAGACACAAACATTGTTACTAACTCCGCTCCTGGTTCCTCCAGAACTCTCCGCTGTCTGCGTAGACATTCTTCCGCCACATCAATGGCTTTGTTTAGACGAATCCAGTACTCCATAGCAGACTCACCGTGTTGTGGAAGAGTATTGTAGAGGTCTCTCATGGGCATGTTGGAGTATGTCAGCTCACTAAAATTCCTCTTCAAAATATCGAACACAGCAGATACGGTGTGACCAGAGGCTGGCTCAGAGCTGCACCGAAGAGAGACTCTCACTACATCCCTCGCCTTGCCCAACAGACGACTCATGACAAAGTCAAACTTCTCCCGCTCTGTGCGGTTCACATGACGAAGGTGGTTCAGCACTACATCCTCCCATTCATCGACTGAAAACTTGTCCGTGCGGTCACCCCTGAAGAAGGGAGGGAGCTTGGCATCTGACTGGACAGTCACACTAACTCTTGAGGCATCTGCTTCTGTCGGGACGGTGAAGAGTGGCTAGGGTGCGGCTGACCACTGGCCTGCTGCAGTGCGGCTATACTGGCAGTAATGTTACTATTGATCTGCTTAGCCAGATCTGACAAGACAATGCCCAGTGTGTCTGCAGTAATCACCTGTGTGTTGGGTGTAGGGGCTGGACATAGCAGGAGAAGGGCCTGTGTGTGCAATCAGTGTAGGCATAGGGGCTGTATGTGTCCCCGGTGAATGAGTTACTCCCATAGGCTGAGTAACTGCAGGGGCTATATGTGCCGCTGGTGTGGCTTGATCCGTGCAGGGCATATAAGCAGTGTCTCTCAGGGGAGTGGAAGTAGCTACTGGACCTCTAACCAAGTTAACCAGTTCCACATTACCAACCTGCCTCCCCATACCAAAACTGTGAACCCCCAAAGGATAAGCTCTCCCAATACCAGCCAGACGCGAGCGGTCTCTAAACATAAAGGGCTCAACCACATCACCATCCCCAGCAAAGCTATCACCACCCTCAGCCATATTATAGCATAAGTCAATTCAAACCTGGAATGCCTATGACACAAATATATCAGTAAAATAAAACAATTACTATTGCAGCTCAATACATTTAAATAAATCTGCAGAGCTCTAATAGTCAAAACTCAAGTACTGAGAAGAAAGGAAAAAAAATAGAGAGAAATTCGAAGTGAAAGAGCATTAAGAGATATGTTTTTCAGAAACATTAAAAACTGATACAATATGCCCTAATCGGTATGCAAGTCATAGAATACCTCACACGCACACGCGCAACCACACATACGAGCATACAGACAGACAAACAAGTGCACCCCTGCGTGAAGAAGGAGGGAAGCGCAGCAGTCCCGGGATCAAGCAGGCGTTGATCAAGCGAAGCGGAGTCACGGCACCAATGTAACCGGTTGGAGTTTCACTCTGCGTTGTGTTTGAAATAAGGATGACTCCGAGACAAGATTGCAGATCCAAAGCTTTAGTGAGGGTTCTGGAATATCACAGACATAGCACAGAATCACCATGGGGCTTGGGCTGCACACTCCCACTCCTCTTCCCACAGCATACAGAGACAGGGCTAGTTTGTTACAATAAACATATTTAACAGCAGCACAACATGGTGGAACCATATGGGAAAATCAAATAAAATCGCTAGATTCAGAGAAGTGCTATAAAAATCCTAGCCTGCTTCTAATTATAAGACTCATTGTGCCCTGGCTAGCTAACTTAGCAAAACTCCGCTAGCATAACAAGTGAGTTAGCTAAGTTGCCAGGGTCACATTTCAATTTCTTAACACATTATACACAAATAATAAAAATAAACACACACCTGGAATATCACAGACATAGCACAGAATCACCATGGGGCTTGGGCTGCACACTCCCACTCCTGAGAAGACCATAAAAAGGAATGCTAAATACTCGTGACTAGCGTTAGCAACGCTAAGCTAAAGGATTGTCACGATGCCACCGGCTTATGTTACACCGGGTGGCGCTAACACATCAAAGTACATGGAAACCAGGCATCATATTCATGTAATACATTAGAAAAGGGGTAATACACGGAATAGTGTTCAGGATTACTGTGATACAACTGGTGGATGACAGAATAGAAAGAAGATTTAAGTAAGATTAGGAAAAGAGAAAAGTGGAGAAACATACCTCTTCCCACAGCATACAGAGACAGGGAAGAGGATATGGAAAGCATAGAAATATGAATCAGACAAACGGAAATATTAGAGGGGGATAGAAGGAGGGGGGCAGGAAGCTCCATAGACACCCATGAGAGAGAAGAAGGCTACTATAACAAAGGTGTGTCAAAATAAAAACCCATCTTTGTGTAATTATACAAAATAAAGAAAGGTGCTGAAAGCATACTGTTACAATTGGGAATGGAGATCCATTTCGCTAAATCACTTTCCACCTGCTTAAGCGTCTTGTCATAGTTAAAGGCCAAGGTTGTTTGTAATGAAGGGATAATGGATAATCCCAAATATTTAAATTGGTCAACCACAGGCACATTGGTTGGTAGTGATACTTTCGTAATATTGTTCAGCAGTAGTAAAACCGATTTAGACCAGTTAATAGTGTAACCTGATATGCCAGAGAAAGAATTAAATATTGATAATACGTGAGGAATGGATTTAGTTATCTCCCAAATACAACGGTTTGGTCGGGATGTATAAGTTTGTTCATAAGTGGCTCCAATCTTGATGCGAGTATTTTGGCGAACAATTTAATGTCTGTGTTAAAGGTAGGGTTGGAGATCTTTGAAAACGGCTCCAGCTACAGTACTGACACATGGATTTATTTTGATAGATGTGTACAGCAATATACATTTTACTATTGTATTTATATAGGCCTACACCCGACACCACAATCCGTAGTGTTTTAGGCAAGGACGTAAGTTATGTACGAATCTTAGACCTACGGGGAGATTTCACTTGGTTTGTCGCACGCGCAGACACAGGAACAGAGGGAGTAAAGAAAATCAACCGAACTGATCAACGCTAATGACATTGTTTTGGCTGACGATATTTTCATATGCTTTAGACCTTCCACGACCACGAGAGGTCCAGCTCTGACTTTCCTGGCCCATCACAATCATAACGACCTAACAGCCCAGTAGGACCGATGACCAGAGATGGAAGAGGAGGAAGATGGACGCAGCAGAGGTCGGGGATATTGATTAGGAAGACTCCAACAGAATTGACGCCCTGCTAACTGTAAGGATGTACATTCATCCCACAATAACATTATGTCCTGCTGTATTCCTCCAGATGTTCAAGTATTGTAATGGATGTTATCACAACAGATGTACTCTATATCGAGTAGGCTACACGAGCACACCTGTTGTGATAACCATTACAATATTTCTACTCCTATGAGTAGTAGTGTGATATTACATGGTTGTAGGTACACAACACCAGTGGTAGTTCAAGTACATCCATAAAAGCCCATCTACTTCATACATCTGTGTAACCCCTGGCACAACACCAGTTTGTAAGAAATTGACTGCAAAACGTTGTATGCATACAATTGGCACATCTTTATTTATATACACAATAATGATTGCTTATGTCCATGTTGGTCTTATTGTCAAAAGAGTTGTTTAGTCCCCATCATCAAATAGAAAATGCACTACATAAAATGTATTTATTGCTTTGCAGGCCTTGATTCAATCATTGAATTTGAAGCAATCCCATCGGTTACTGCAGCGTGCCCTGACCCGTGACCCCAGTTTGATGTTCGACCTGGCACATGACATCTGGTCCTCAGTCACAGCCCAGTAGCACAACCAACCTGGCGCCTCTGCGCAATCTGTAAGGAGATGCCCATGAACATTGAAAGGAAATGCTGTGGTGTTCTTAGTTTTGATGGAAGACTTTGGGCTGATACCAGGTGAGAGAAACGGACTCTTCAGGCATGCAGCCTACAGGGGCACTTGAACAGGGTTGACGTTGTAATACACAGTACAATACCCAGGATTAGCCAGGGTTACCCTGCTCCACTAGAGCAATATAAAAGGTTTATACAGAGTACGGTATAAAACACACAAACCGGCAGTGTGCAGAGTTTTATTATTTTTCATTATCTGTAGGAGCATTCATCTGTACATTTATACATGTCACCTTTTTGGTTTGGAACCACGTTTGTCTTGTTGTTTTTTTTTTTTTCATACATAGAAAATAAATGCAACCTGTCAAATAATCTTCTGATTGTGGTCTTGTGGAATATATAAATTATGTAACCATGCATTTTCAGTCAGAGAATGAATTAAAAAAAAACACACAGTCAAATTGTGTCCACCAATATTTGTCATTGAAATGTATGGACAATTTAAACAATGTATTACACATGACACTAGATACATTACTTTATACTATATTTACATGTCATTACCACACAAAAACTCGGGGAAGGTGGGTAAGTGCAGCAACTGTGAAGGGCCTAGTCTGAGGTTGGAGGCGTCTGTGCTGTAAAAAGATAAACAGAATTAGAAATCACATATCTGACAGTAGCTCCAGTGACATTTTAAATGTAAGTAACCTGGGGTTTTTGGGGCAGGGACACCAAAAATAACTCCTTTATCTGGGCTCACCTGGTTGTGAGTGTCTGCGGTCAGCCATCCCTCTTAGGGTAGAAAGTCTTCTGCGCAGGACGGTGCCCTGAAGGTTGACGTTCACAGTATGCAGCCTTCATGTCCTGGAACTTTTATTGTGCAATTTTCCATATCTGAAACAAGCAATGTGTTAGACTATATTAGGGCTACATTACATCAAATTACACAGCAGGGTTTTACAGGGTGTTGGCTACAGTCCCAGGACCAAAGTGGACTGTGGATGGAGGTGTAGGTAGGGAGAGGTAAGGATGGGATTTCAACCTGCTTCTCTCTGATCTTAGGACCACCTCTCACCATCAGGTGATGGCTGGCTGCTACCTCAAATTTCATTCATGGCCCAAGTTATGTTCTGTAATCAGCATTGTTTTTACCTTACAAAAATAAATGTAAATGCATTCAGCACCATGGGGGGCTGTGAAGACCTTTGAGAATATTTGCAGAACTACATACTGAATTGAGCCATCCGCCTTTCTCTTGGTTGGTGTGTTGAGATGGTGACTGCAGTCCAGGCTTCTTGGATCGGAGGAGAAAAGCTGTAGCTTTTACTGGCATAAGTATGTGGTTGTGGAAGGACCCTGTCTGCTGTTGACCTGAGGGAAGAAAGAGCACAAATTGCATATTAGCACAAAGCCCATGCTTAGACCATAGACAGATAAAGCATCTGGCACAATATGCATGCAACCAACAGAACCTAGAAATAGAAAGATTAGCAGCAATACACAAAGGGGACAAGTATACAAAAAACATGCAAAGTGTACTGATAAGGTGAATGGAGGTAGTCTGTGTTGATTCCAGCAACCTCAAAGACTGAAAAGTGTCCCAGTGTGTTGAATTGAAAACTATAGCGCGTGCGCGCTCACATAGGAATATGATAATTTAGTGCAGTGTTTCTCAACAGGGGTGCCGGGGCACCCTGGGGTGCCGTAGGGCCCCCTCAGGGGTGCCGCGGAAACGTGGCTGATAAATAAATGATATAACATAAAACATATTTGTCAAAATTGATAAGTTAATGTTAGTCAGTGGAATCTTTGATCTGCCATTTACGCACAATAAAGTAAATATTGGTCACTCCAGCTGCAACTTTGAACGTAGGTCGTGCGACTAGGTTGTGTGTCTCCAAATGTGTTACTTTTCTAAGCTTGTGTGGTATGGATGTGATGCTATATTACGGCTTGTTGGTTTGGGGTGCCTTGAAATTTTTCATGAATTGAAAGGGTGCCTCGCCTAAAAAAAAGGTTGAGAAACACTGATTTAGTGCATCAATTACAACTACAGGATCTGTTCGCTTTTGTCAGATAGAACCATTGTTTTTCAAAGGCAGATCATTCCAAAAAGGATAGTAGTATCTGCAACTGGACGAAATTACACCCACAAACATGAATAAAATAAACTACCAGTGTGCAGTGATTCATTCTTCATTTACTTGGCAGCCTTGATATGTTGTGATACAGGATCAAGGAACAGCTATGGAAAACACCACAACCTTGTAATGGACAAAGCAGAACATTTCAATATAACCAGGGTAAAAACAAATAATGTACCGGCATCTCCATGTGATCATTCAGTGTAGCCATCACAATAAAGATCTGCTGTGTAGCCGTCATGGTCATTAGGTGGTATTTATCAAATGCAAAACTACTGTCTTCTCAAAAACGACATCAGCGAGTTAACAACATTACACCCACAATGTACATGATTGTGGGTGTAATGTTGTTAACTCGCTGATGTCGTTGACATTGTAAACATTTGAAAACCCAAAGGCAATCTATTTTGCAATGCTGGAGCGGCGAACAGGTTGTGCTTGTGCTTGCTACTATTACCAGCGTCATACAACAGAGACGTATGTACCCAAAGGCAAAGCAAAACATGCAAACGATATATTTTTGTAAACCACTAGAAAGACATGGGCTTTGCTGGTCAAAGTAATGTGTGCGTAAACATGGTAGGTTACTTACCACGGGATGAATCCGTAGTTACTGAACGCAGGTGGAGAAGGGGTGCTTCCGTCCTCCCAGCTGGTTTGTCTGGCTCGTTCGCACAACTAGTAGCAAAACACACAAGAGTAACCGTCTGAGTTACACAGAGCAATTCTGAAAACGTGTTTATGTGCACAGAATAAATGCCACAGAGGGGAAAAAAACACAAAAAATAACGCGATTAAGGTAGCAGCTATGTTAAGCAAGGTAGCAGCTATAAGCTTACATTTTGGAGCTTGACCTAATCCTCTGACCCCTCTCAATGGATACTATACTTGCTTAAAAAAAGACACCACTGTGTCCTAAACCAATTCACAAAATATTATACAGACAAATATGTTACCTCACCTCTCGATTAGAAATATGGTCACCAAAGCGTATTTGAAGCCGCTGCCGTAGCCGACATCTGTGTCCAAGAGTGTCAGGTCCCATGTCCAATTTTCAGCCCGTGTTGGAGTCTGGTCTTGCGAGTCCGATGACTATAATCCAAGGGAGTATGTTATCCTGACATGGTTAGTCCAGTGTTCCAAAAGCTAAAGTTCTTCCTGTAGCTCTGCAAAAGCCACCAAAGTTTCCAAGTAGCTCAGCCTGCTGCTAACTCTCGTTACCTTGCTACTAGCCGAGTGATGATGAGCCTCGTCGCGTGTGCATGAATGATGGGGGCGGGGTCGGTCAAGTTCACGAGTCGGTGAACGCGCAGGGAGGAGGGGTGAGTGCTGGCGGTTGATGGACGTGTCAGAAACCAATAGAAGTGATGATGAGTATTACTTCTATTGGTTGCCGTTTTCTTCTGACTACGCCCTGTACACTTGACCAAAAGATTTCGTTTTTTTTCCAAACACTCTATTTTAATGGGTGCTATGGCGTCATGAGGAGTTTTTCAGATGATATGGTAAAAAATGTGCCAGAAAAACATCTCCTATCCCACCTTTAAGAAGAGATAGTGGACGGTAGTTGGCACAATCATTGGGATCTTTTCCCTATTTATGCAGTACTGTAGGCTAATCGTGGCGGTGTTCACATCCCTTGAAAATGATCCACTAGAAATTGCGTGGTTTATCATTTTTAACAGTAAAGAGCCAAGTTGAGACCAAAACTTGATGTAAAATTCAGGTGGAATCCCATCAAAACCTGGCGATTTACCTTTGTTGAGACAGCGTAAAGCTGACTCTAGTTCAGATAGAGTGATTGGTGTGATTAGAATAGCATTTCTATGTAAGCTATTTAGACCTGCAGTCGGCACAGACAGTGTGGAGTAGCGTGAACTGCGTTTCCGATTTGCACCGAGTAGAATGGAGACGGGACCTCTGTGTCTCAGGCGCATACTCCTCTCACTCTACATCCCCCGCTGTTGGCAGGAATATGCACAGTTCTTTTGTCTTCATTTACTTTTCTACTTAGTATACAAGCTCTTCTACAAACATCCCGACCACTGTCACCCTCCAGGTGTTGAATATTGAGTCTGTAACAGGCAAATTACGATGCGCTGCTTTATCCCCTTGCCGTTGCAATGATTCAAGATTCAAGATTCTTTTAATAGTCCCAATGGAAATTTGTCTTGGACATACAAAGCTGCCACATACACACAACATACACATGACGCCAAAAAACAAAAACAACAATAAACACACACATACATAGAAACACTCAAGTGCATATCCACCACAGCCCACCACCCACATACATGGCATTACAGGATGGCACATTACATTACAGGATTACAATGAACGTTGCCAGCATAGCGACATACAAAGCAGCACGAAAGATCTACCTCGCGTATCGATCGGAAAAAACCTTCCCTTTCTCAATATATAAGTCTTATGCAGAAACAAACACTTCTATTGTGTACTTACAAGTGAATGAATAAAGGGTTTTCTTGTTACAGTCCCCATGATCGATGAATAGGCTATCGATAGTCTCCCTCAGGCACCAGTAACATGGGAAGTATACCGCGGCAGAAAATACACTCCTGTTTGCATATTACCTCATTTAGGGTCGAAATATATGATGAATACATATGTACAATCATGACAAGTTACAATTCCACCTAATGGGGTGGAAGTTGAACTACATTTGTTACCCTATTTGAAAAAAAACGCAGTTTTATTCAATACGGCATCTTGTCAACGAAAGTCGCCTGTGGCGCCCAGAGGGTTAACCACAACTGATAATTACTTAAAGCAGTCACAATATGTACGTATACCACTGAAAAATTCATATTAGATTATGATTTGTGATATACGATGGAAAATAGTTAAATGTGTACTACTAACAAGAAAGTGGTGAAAATTATTTTAACCCATTTAAAGGCCTTTGTATACCCTACGGAACTGGGTAAAATACGTCTTTCCGGGACAACTCTTGCTCCCGGAGTTGCATTCATTCATCCGCCCGTAAAATTGATGTTACGTAATAAATCCTCTAGAGTGCAGAGTCGGTTGGCTATGAATGGACAGTTACTGTGGCAGATTTGTGTTCGTTTTTACAAATTATTTAGCCCAAATAAAATAGCCAGTCCTAGGATTCACGGAGATAACACACTGAAACAACTAAGATTTGTGTAATGATGTTTAAACAAATCCAGGAGTCTTCGTGCTTCTGTTCCTCGTTGAATTTTGTGAATTTGTGTCTTTTTCACCCCCCACGGATTCCTCTGGTATTGCTCCGTTTCATCCGTAGTCATTGGATTGCCAAGTACTCGACCAACGGACAAACTGACGAAAGAAACGACCCCCGGAACCGGGTGAAAGCGTCCGTTTCCGTAATTACCGTAGGGTATAAATGGGCCTTAAGCCTGATGCTACATATACAATGCATTGACCTAGGCACCTGGAATGTCATAGACGCTGCATTCATACTTTTAAGATTTAAGTTTGTTATTTAAAAAAAATTGGATATGATGAATTAACACATTCTACTGTAAGATGAGCGTATCAATACAATTCATTTCGTGTGCTTCGAAGGTTGCGATATCTATTTTTTCATAGGCTGAGGGCACCTTTTCCAAAAAAAGACTTAAGCATTCAGACAGCTTTTTTGCATGGGTTAAATCTTAACCTGTACAACCTTTAAAGTTGACCTTACTTCTGACCAGAGGATTCTCCTGCTCGAAACCTCATTGGTGTACCCATGGACTGGTCACTCTTTATGGAGACACAGCTGGGGACAGGGGAGTCTGGCCTCTTCACATCAAGAGGACTGGGGAAATACAGTACATAGGTCTACATGGATATCACTGTACACAAAACAACAATGACAACAACATAATCATCAACAACAAAAACAACACACACACACACACACACACACACACACACACACACACACACACACACACACACACACACGGTCTGATTCATACATGATTTGATCAATATGGCAAGCCTACATGAACTATATTATCAGTTGTAATTCACATTATTAATTGACCTTTGATGTACTTTGTACCACATTTACTTAATGGTGGGTCCTAATGACTCCAATAGTGAATCATGTGTTAGTTCACCATTAATGAGACATTACTGCCAACACTATTCCAGAATTTTTCACGGACCATTATTGTAAAGTGTTACCAAAATATCTTCTTTTCCATATGAACATGCTCCCCTATAATGCTGATTATAACAGCGGACAACTTACTTCTGATCAGAGAATTCTGCTGCTCCAAACCTCATTGGTGTACCCATGGACTGGTTACTCTTCATGGACACACAGCTGGGGACAGGGGAGTCTGGCCTCTTCACATCAAGTGGGCTAGAGGAATATGCTTATATATGAGTTACACATCTAAACAAAACTCATAAAATAATGCCAGCGAATAAACACAACCACCACCCCACCCCACCTTTCTCTCTCTCTCTCTCTCTCTCTCTCTCTCTCTCTCTCTCTCTCTCTCTGTCTCTCTCTCTCTCTCTCACTCACACACACACACACACACACACACACACACACACACATACACACACACACACACACACACACACACACACACACACACACACACACCTGTTCTCATCCTCCACTCCCAGAGCTGGGTGTGTGTGTTGTTCCCCAGAGAGACTCATGTTGTAGGCTTCAGCCCGCTCCTCAGGACCAAACCTAGACAGCAAGCAGAGAACAACCTGTTAACAGCAGCCTGTCATAGCGCTGTGTGTGTGTATTGTTACAGTCCCACTAGGCTGACAGCGGGGACATTTTATTGTTTTGTCCACAGTGCCTATGCCCCGAACTTGCTGTCTGCCATGTTAGACACACACACATGCACGCACACACACGCGCACACAGGCACGCACGCACACACACACACACACACACACACACGCACGCACGCACGCACGCACGCACGCACGCACACACGCACACACACACACACACACACACACACACGCACGCACACACACACACACACATCCTGGCCAACTATTAGCCCTCCACACATCTAGACATTCAGATGACCATTGGCATTGTGGTGCAGTCCTATCATTATAGAAGTCTATATATTGCAGTTGATCACTGTTGCTGTGGTGCTACACTCTCCACATACACAGCACAATACATATAAAACACATCATATACACAGCACAATACATATAATATAAAACACATCATATACACAGCACAATATATAAAACACATCATATACACTCGCCGAAAGTTAACCCGCTTATTATATGGATATACTTAAATGATTCACACATGGCGGGGACATTTCTTTAGGCCAATTTAATGTTAAGTCTATTATAGTTTTTAATGTCAAAAGATTGTTGCTGCGCAAAACAAAACAGTGCCGTTGTGGAACACCGCTAGGCAACAGCTAGGGAGCCAGGACAACAGGTGTTGTCTATCACAGCAGCTGATTAGAGTCTTGTTGAAAAGTCGCTTTAGCAGTGAAAAGTCTTGTTGCCATTGACAGCGGTCTGTTATAGACCAACCAGTCCGTTATCGAAAAATAACAGACGTGCGAACGTTGGGGAGCCCCGTTGAAATGAATGGAGCATTCGACCGATGACGTCACACCATATAATATAATATAATATAATACACATCATATACACAGCACAATATATATAATATAAAACACATCATCATCAGATCATCACTGTTGCTGTGGTACTCTGCTTTTAAGAGAGAACACACATTATACTGTAGGTGGTCACTTGAATAGTAGTCTATACATGCTGTATTGCTGGTGATTACTATATCTGTGGTACTCCACTCTCCATATATAATATAATATGTAGCCTAATACATATTCAGGTGATTACTATATCTGTGGTATAATATAATATGTAGCCTAATACATATTCAGGTGATTACTATATCTGTGGTATAATATAATATGTAGCCTAATACATATTCAGGTGATTACTATATCTGTGGTATAATATAATATGTAGCCTAATACATATTCAGGTGATTACTATATCTGTGGTATAATATAATATGTAGCCTAATACATATTCAGATGATTACTATATCTGTGGTACTCCACTCTCCATATATAATATAATATGTAGCCTAATTAGAGATGCACCGGATCCTGATTTTTAGGACCCTGACGGATACCGGATCCACTGCTTAAGATCCTACCGGATCCGGATCCTACGAAAGGGTTGAAACGTATAGCCTACTCGCACACGTGGGCCCTTTTTATTACGTTGGCTCAAACTATTTTTTAGACTCATTGGCTTACTGCCACACTGCCTGCACTGGCCGCTTCCAAAGGGCTTTCACTCCATGCAGCAATTGGGATCGTGAACGACTGACTGAAAAACCTAGGCTAGAGATGCACCAGATCCTGATTTTTAGGTAACTGCCGGATACCGGATTCACTGCTTAAAGGACCAGTTCAGAGCTTCCAGAGTATTTTGTCCTGGGCCCATCAAGACTTTTCAGCCTGTACACACACACTGTATATCATACACACAGCACCCCGCTGGTCAAAACATCACACACATACACACACACTAAATCAATGGTCACAACATCACACACACACACACCACGTCGCTGGTCAAAACAGCACACACACACACACACTACCTTGATGGTCACAACATCACACACACACACACACACACACACACACACACACACACACACACACACACACACACACACCACGTCGCTGGTCACAACACCACACACACACACCACCGCGCTGGTCACAACACCACACACACACACCACCTCGCTGGTCAATACAGCACACACACACCACCTCTCTGGTGAGAACAGCACACACACACCACCTCTCTGGTGAGAACAGCACACACACCGCCTCGCTGATCAAAAACAAATCAAACACATACACACACACCGCCTTGCTGGTCAAAAGAGCACACATACACCATCTCACTGATCAAAACAGCACACACACACACACCACCTCACCTGTCAAAGCAGCACACACACACACCACCTTGCTGGTCAAAACAGCACACACACACACACACACACACCACCTCGCTGGTCAAAACAGCACACACACACACACACACATACCACCTCGCTGGTCAAAACAGCACACACACACACACATACCACCTCGCTGGTCAAAACAGTGCGCACACACACACACACACACACACACACACACACCACCTCGCTGGTCACACACACACACACACTGTATGCCCCAATCACTACACTGTATGTCACACACACCACCTCGCTGGTCAAAACAGCACACATACACACCACGTCGCTGGTCAAAACAGCACACACACACACCATCTCTGGTAACACTTTACAATAAGGTTACGTGAGTAATGATGGAATAATATCTGAAGTAATGACTGATTAATAGTGAATAAACATGTGATTCATGTATGCAGTAATGTCTACTCCATTAGTAATCAATACATAATGATGAATGACTCATGATTGGAATAATAATGATTCACTATGAAGTAAATGTGATATATCAGGGGTTAATTAAGGGTGTGAGATCCAAATGCGGAAAAAGATCATACCATATCTTTCCGATCATATATGAATCAGACCTTAGTTAACGGTGCAGTCAGAATTACTGACCATATGTTTCCATTATTACTGCACCGTTAACTAAGGTCTGATTCATATATGATCGGAAAGATATGGTATGATCTTTTTCCGCAATGTTTACACATGATTTATTAACATTTGGATCTCATACCCTTAATTAACCCCTAATGTACCACATTTACTTCATAGTGAGTCATTCATCATTATGTGTCGACTAGGGTTTAATCCCGGGACCCGGGATTCCCGGGAAATCTGATCAAAACAATTTCCCGTTTCCCGGGAAAGTCATGGCGGGAAACCGGGAAAAAATTAAGTGCGTGTCTATTTGTTGTCCTAGCAACAGTAAGCAACAGTGCAATCTAGCAGCGGTAACACCAGAGACGGTTTAGAATAGGGAATCTTTGGTAACACTTCAGGCTCACTTAAGCAGCAGCAGTAGGCTACAGGACCTTTTCAGCAATGTCTGGTTCTGCTGCCAGTTTTGCCTGGAGGCATTTTCTGAAATTGGACAATGACAGTGCGAAATGCACTTTGTGTGAGCGAATTATAATAGTAAGGTCGCCAAATTCCGCCCACTTCACTGATCACTTCACTGAAAACGTGATAATAGCCTATCACTCTTTCAAATACTATTTAATTATGCTCTCGTATATTTTTGGATAGCGGCAACTGTGTAGATGAGGTAATGAGCAATATTAGCTAACATTGGTTGTCCTTTCTATCGTAATTTGGCGATAACGTCCAGCATGTCCAAAATCTAGCTTCTCTGGCGAAGGGACTCACTAGTTTAGGCGCAAGAACAGCCCTCTCGGGCGACACGGCGTCAAACTAGTGAGTCCCTCTGGCGAAAGGCTCCAATTCCGCCCGCTTGATTTCAGGTCACGTCTGTATTTCCGTTTATTATTCCTTCATGCTGTTGTGTTGATTTGGTTCACACGTGTAGTCCTGGCTTTACCGATGCAGGAACTGTGGAAACGGTTGAATAGGCTACTTTTGGTCCTAAAGTGAAACAGGGAAGCGGCCAGGGCGAGTTTATAGCCAGAATGTCGTCGTGAAATTAAAGTTCCATCTGCTGTTACGACACCCTTCATTGCAATGCTGTTTATGGCCGTTTGACTCGGTTTTAAATGTCATCACCGTTTCAAATATTAAGCATACAAACTCCGTATCATGTCGATATCCATTCCTGACTTAAACAGTGGACACATAATTAACTAGTAGGCCTATATAGGCTATAAGTAGGCGGGCGGAATTGGGGGACGGGCAGGCGACTTGGTGTCACCGTCACCAACAATCCGCCCGTCATTGATAAGCGCTGCATGCTGCGCACAAGCTATCATCTTACACTTCATAATTATTGTTGTGTTGGTGGATAGTAGAGCTTAATCT
>NC_085878.1:50000-70000 GCF_034702125.1 Engraulis encrasicolus
CTACACATCTACTGACGGCCTCGTTTATATACATCTACTGACGGCCTCGTTTCTACACATCTACTGACGGCCTCGTTTATATACATCTACTGACGGCCTCGTTAATACAGGGCCAACTGTACTGAGAGAAGTCATATGAATGTCAAGCATTCACAACTAGATATTAACCGTTAAGACATGCCGTGTTAAATTAGCCGATATCAGAATGGCAATGATCAAGTCATAGTGCATTAGTAAAGGCCTTGTGTTGTGTCATAGTAGTGTAGTACTATGGTAGTTAACATTTCAATGACTATTACAGTGTGCCACAGGAGGTACGGCGTGCATTATGGGGCTACCATGCTTTTCAATTGGTTAAAATGTGCATGAGTAAGTTGGTTAAAACTCACCACGATTTATTGTAGTTCTTTGATTACACTGTCTACTGATGCCACGTTACAATGACTACCAGGGAATGAAAGGTTACAGCCAAAACTTCATTCAACATTAACTCACAAACTTCTGATATTTCAAGAGTAACTCACAACTTTGTTGAAAGACTTGTTGTTCAGATGAGCTGAAATTGTTTAAACCATTGATTTAAATAAACCCTTCTTTTCGCAGGAGCAGATGTACCTTTACTCTCTCTTCCAGTTCCAAGGGTTCAAGTTTGCACGCAATGTAATCCACACCCTGGTCATAAAATATCTGTTAATGTTCAACTTACTGTCATACAGCATGTCCTTTTCTTTGAAGGCCTCATTTTTTCCTGCTAACTCAAATGAATAGAGGAAAAATAAATTAGGCCTTCAATGAAAAGAACACTGTCCCTAAAGTCAAATATGGTCAGTTTCCCTGATGTTTTGAGGTTGCTTTGCTGCCTCTGGAATTGGACTACTTGACTGTGTGCATGGAATTATGAAATCTGTAGACTATCAACAAATTTTGCTGCATAATGTAGGAGTCCACCCCTGAATCCCATAGAAAAACCTATGGAGAGATCTCAAAATGACAATGTGGAGAACGCACCCTTCCAATCACCTCAAGGATGGTCTTTTTTCTGGAGTTTTGTGTAAAATGGTCATTCATTTGACTTTTTTTTCATTCTCTTTTGCGTTTTTCATTGCAAGACAAACAAATGAAGATATTAATAACAAAGCATTTGTGATTGCAATCATTTTCTGAAAGAAACAGTATTATCTAACAGAATTGAAGGGGTGCCAATACTTTTGGCCAGCACTGTAGTATACGCACACACAGTATGTCACAGCCACAATACAGATAGTACGCACACACTGTATATCACAGCCACAATAGAGTAACATAGTAAACACACACTGTATGTCACAGCCACAATACAGTAACATAGTACACACACACTGTATGTCACAGCCACAATACAGTAACATAGTATACACACACACACTGTATGTCACAGCCACAATACAGTAACTTAGTATACACACACACTGTATGTCACAGCCACAATAGAGTAACATAGTATATACACACACTGTATCACAGCCACAATCACAATACAGAAAATGTATTCATTCATTCACAGCTGCAAGCACAATACAGGAACATAGTACACAGCCACACTGTATGTCACAGCCACAATACACAGACATAGTACACACACACACACACTATATTTCATAGCCACAATACACAGACATACTGTAGAATACACACACTGTATCACAATATAGGAAAATAGTGTACGTACATATTGCATGTCACTCACAGCCACAATGCAGGAGTATAATATGCACTCACACTGTATGTCATAGAAACACAGTATAGCAACATAGTATACGCACATATTGTATGTCACACACACCACCTCGCTGGTCAAAACCGCACACACACACACACACACACACACACACACACACACACACACACACACACACACACACACACACACACACACACACACACACACACACACACACACAAACACACACACACACAAACACACACACACACACACACACACACACAAACATATACACACACACACCACCTCACTGGTCAAAATGGCACACACACACACACACACACACACACACACACACACACACACACACACACACACACACACACACACACACACTCACACACATACACACTCACCACCTCGCTAGTCAAAACAGCACACACACCACCTTGCTGGTCAAAACAGCACACACACACACCATCTCGCTAGTGAAAACAACACACACACACATCACCTCGCTGGTCAAAACAGCACACACACAGCAAACACACCACCTCGCTGGTCAAAACAGCATGCACACACACACACACACACACACACCTTCACTCCCTACGCAGGATGAGAAGAGCTGACCACTTGATACATACACACCACCTCGCAGGTCAAAACAGCGCACACATACACACACACCACGTCGCTGGTCAAAACAGCACATACACACACACACACACACACACACACACACACACACACACACACACACACACACACACACACACACACACACACACACCACCTCGCTGGTCAAAACAGCGCACACACACACACACACACGCACACGCACACACATACACACACACACACACACACACACACACACACACCACCTCGCTGGCCAAAACAGGGCACACACACACACACACACACACACACACACACACACACACACACACACACACACACACACCACCTCAATGGCCAAAACAGCGCACACACACACACACACACACACCACCCCGCTGGCCAAAACAGAACACACACACACACACCCCTTCACTCCCTACACAGGATGAGAAGAGCTGACTACAGGGCCGACGCTGAGCTGCTGTGCCCCCCCTGGGCCTATTCACCTAAATATGCTGACATCTTCATTAATATGCAACAAATTTGTTTTTTTTTCTGAATACTGTAAATATATAAGTGTAACATAAAATGCCACCAGTGCTTAACCACCACAGCCCTAATAAACAAATAAATAAATGAATAGGCTACACCATTTAGACATTTAGACATTGTCAGTAGACCTAAATGTAAAACAATAAGTGACCATGCATAATTTCATTTCTTGAATAGGCCAGCTACACTTATTTGTGCATCAGTGCAGTTTTGCCAAATTGGTAGCTCATGAGGACCCATACTTTGTACACCTGAAAAAATTAAATTGTCCCGCATTTTAAAACAAAGGTACAGTTCTGTATTGAGCTGAAACTTGACCCACAATTCCGTTAAAATGCAGGAAATTGCATGTAAGACATACAGCATTTTCTGGGGGAGGACTCCCACACCCCCCGCTAACGTGCCCCCCCATTACCCCATCAAATGCCTGTCCAACACCTTGGTACTGCAGCTGGGTCTGGCTGACTAGGCAGGCAGCCATCATTTAAGACTGACTGTATTGTATTGTATTGTATTGTATTGTATTGTATTGTATTGTATTGTATTGTATTGTATTGTATTGTATTGTATTGTATTGGACTTATCATCTGTGTCTTTAAGACTGACTGTATTGTATTGGCTTCATCCTCTGTGTCTTTAAGACTGACTGTATTGTATTGTATTGGCTTTGTCATCTCTGGCTTTAAGACTGACTGTATTGTATTGTATTGGCCTTGTCATCTCTGGCTTTAAGACTGACTGTATTGTATTGGCCTTATCATCTCTGGCTTTAAGACTGACTGTATTGTATTGGCCTCATCATCTCTGGCTTTAAGACTGACTGTATTGTATTGGCCTCATCATCTCTGGCTTTAAGACTGACTGTATTGTATTGTATTGGCCTTTGTCATCTCTGGATTTAAGACTGACTGTATTGTATTGTATTGGCCTTGTCATCTCTGGATATCAGACTGACTGTATTGTATTGTATTGGCCTTGTCATCTCTGGCTTTAAGACTGTATTGTATTGGCCTTGTCATCTCTGGATTTAAGACTGACTGTATTGTATTGGCCTTGTCATCTCTGGATTTAAGACTGACTGTATTGTATTGTATTGTGTTACGTCCTGACCCAAAGTCCAACGTACCAGAAATGGAAGACCACAGAAACGGAATCAAGTTTTACTTAGATTTATTATTTAAATGTCAAAAAGTGGTAAATGTTGAAAATGAAGTAAGTGGGGGATAAATAAGAGTGTGTGTAAAGTGTGTGGATGTTTGTGAATGGAAATCAAAGTGTAAAAAAGGTGCAGGAGAGGAGGAGAGGCGGCGGCCTCCAACGCTGCTTCTGGCAAACTTTTGAGTCTTGTCAATCACAGTCAACGCGCCGCACCTGGCTTCCGGAAACCCGTGCTGCGCCTACGGAGGTGATTACGGTAAAGAGCGGGGAGGAGCCCCACGGGTCCGTAACACCTCCCCCCTTAAGACAGAGACCACCAAGGTCTCTGAAAGCATCAGGGAAGCCTAGCACCAAAAAAAAACACATAGGTCAATACAAACAAAAAAAAACCTCAGAAAAGGTTTGCTGTCTAGGGGTAATGATTATCAAGTTTAGAGACTAAATGACAAAATGTCTTCACAAGCCCCATCCCTCTACCCTCCAGTGGTTCCAACCAACCCCCCCTACTGAACCCGGAACTCCAGCAAATCCTGGTGTCTGGACAGCTAAATTTAAGGAGAGCAAGCAAGAGCAGAGAGAGAGTGGAGCCAGAGGAGGAGAATGAGACAGGACAGGTCAAGACCCACACCCACACTCAGGCCCGCATTTACGTCGTCCACGCCCCAAGGGCATGGTCTCCACCAACCTAGTGTAAGGGTTCAAAAGATGAACATAATTTAGTGGGCATCAAGCGGTTCAGGTTTGACACCGGTTCACATGCAGTGTAGGAACCTGGATTTTTCAGAGGAAAAGAGTTAGTCACCGGCAACCTCAACTCGCCAGGCCTGAACACCCTTTTCTCAGACCATGTGTTGTACCAGGTCTTCTTTAGTGGCCTTGACGGATTAGCTGCTGCCCTATGGGTGGGTGTAGGTTGGCATACATGACTCATCCTAATGAAGTATGCCACCTCCTTCTTAGTCAGCCTAGGCCAGTAGAAGTACTTCACCAGTCTGTCATGAGTTTTCCCAACCCCCAAGTGCCCAGATACCCCCACATGAGCCATCTTCAGCACCCTTTCTCTGAACTTTGTTGGCACCACTACTTGAAAAGCTGGATTCCCCGCCCCTTTGCTAGTCTTGGGGGTCCGCTTTCGTACCAACAGCCCATCCGGCATAAAGTAGCCTACAGCTACTCTGTGCATTTCCTCAGGTGGTAGAACCTGGTCAAACAGCCGCTTTAAACGGCCATCTTCCCTCTGAGCTGCAACAAATTCATCATGAGAGAGAGAGAAAGGTAGGTTAGAGAACACAGAATTCAACTCAGTGTGAGGAACATCAGATAAATGGCTTGTAGCCTTCGTCACTGCACCAGCAGGCAAATTTTCATTAAGATCATGGTTATCTGAAATAGAGTGAGTTTTGTCGTTTACAGGGGGTGGTACATCACGCCACACCCGCTCCCCTGCCAGATTGTTGCCCAAGATTACATGGATGCCCTCTACAGGTAAAGAAGGGCAGACAGCTATGTTCACTTGCCCCTGCACCAGGTCAGACTGCAAATTAATTTGGTGCAAAGGAGCAGAAAAAACTGATGACCCAATTCCCTGCAACAAAACATTTTCCCCAGTACTAGTCTTGGTTGAGAAAGGCAACACAGATTTCACAATAAACGACTCAGATGCCCCTGTGTCTCTGAGTATCTTCACGGGCACTTGAGCAGCGCTACCCACTATGGAAACAGAACCATCAGTAATGAAGGGAGAGAAACCATTCGCTTTAGTGGGAGAACCGTCACTGCTCTCACCAGCTTCAGAGGAACTCGTGGCTGCGGGCAGGAATGAAGATACAGTCATTACAGGGTTAACATTCTGATCTGGCAACCCAAAATCAAAAGGCATACTTGACGCGGAGACAGCCAGATTGACACTCTTAACTGAATCATGAATGTTTCTCTGACTCTTCCCCTTCAAAACTGGACAGTCTTTCTTCAAATGCCCCTTCTCCAGACAATAGTGACATACAATATCCCTACTCGAAACGGGAGGTGTAGGAACAGAGTGGCCAGAATCCAAGCGAGAATTAATAGCGTTTTTGTGAGAGAGCGACCGATTAACGTTTTGGTCCATATTCTGAGTGCGCGCATCGAATGAGCGCGGTGGCGAAGGGGGAGGCGCTAACTGCCCACCGTGTCCCCAACGCTGGTCATCACGATAACGCCTACCTGAATTGTGTTCTCTGAAACTATGTTTGTGAATCAAAGCGAAATCATCAGCTACTGATGCTGCTTCCGTCGCTGTTTTTAGATTGCGCTCAGCAACGTGGGTAGCAATGCGCTCAGGGAGGATGTTTCTAAATTGTTCCAAAACAATCAGATTAGACAGTTGCTCAAAAGTTGTAACATCTACTGCAGAACACCACCGATTAAAGTGAGTGCTCAACTCCCTGGCTACCTCGGTATAAGTCTGCTTGTCTCCTTTTCTCCATGAGCGAAATTTCAAGCGGTAAGCTTCCGGGACCAACTCGTACGCTTTAAGCACTGCTTTTTTCACTTTGTCATATTTTTTTCGATCAGTAGCTGGCAAAGCGACAAAAGCTTCTTGTGCTTTATCTACCAGTACACTCTGAAGTAGCAACGTCTTCTCGGAATCTGACCAGTCACGGTCAGCCGCCACATTCTCAAACAAAGTAAAGAAAACATCTGGGTCCTTTTCGTTAAATTTAGGAATTAATTTGACCATATTGGATATGTCAGGAGGGCGCGCAGACCCCCGTGACGCAGTAACCTCATCAGCCGACAGTTTGCCTTCGCCTACCAGCCTTAACCTTTCCAATGTTACTTCACGTTCCAATTTAATTTTTTCAAGTTCATATTCACGTTGCGCTTCTCTTTCTCTCCGTTGGGCATCGCGCTCTTGCCGTTCCGCTTCTCGTTCAGCTTCTCTTTCCCTTTGCTGCATTTCTATTAGCTCTTTTTGTTGTTCAAAGGAGAGGGTGCATGTCGCCTCCTTTAACAGAGACGGAGACTTTGCCCCATCCTCTGACTCTGGCATGGCTACAGCAAATGGAGATGGGAGAATATTTCTTTTTTTTCTTTTAACAGTTTTTATTGATTTTCTTCAGAAAAAAACACAGTATAATTATACAATTGTGCGATGGGAGAATATTTCTGACAATTAATTCAGCTTGTACGGCAGCCTGTAGCTGGGCCAATTTCGCCGTTCTTGGCAATCCTAAATCGAAACAATAATGCTGACCAACTTGACGCAACTGGTCTTTGGTTAACTTATTCAAAGTCTCCACTGACGGTGACGCAAAAAACTCGTCCAAAATAGCCATACATTTACAGTGTATTTCCTCAAATGACAGATACCCCAATAGGCAACAAAACAAAATCAATTTCTTTTTTTTTCCTTTTTTTTTTTTCTTGTGAAACTAAAGTGTGGCCATTACGCTGCGTCGCAAGACCGAGACAAGTGGAGTTGCCCTGCACGACACGGTACTCCTCTTCCGTGCAAACCCCGAGGACAGAGCTCTTTATTACACAATATCAGTAGAGCCTTCTCCCCCGACAAAATGCCGTTAAAGTCGGACATCTACGACCGTGCCCTCCGTCCAGGGTAAGCACAAAAACAACAAAACCAAAAATAACAAACCATGCAGATTGGCAAACTCCCAAATTACTTAACAAGTACGTCACTCAATCATGCGAACGCAGCGCAGACACACACTTACCAATTAGGCCACCACCGCGTCTTTTGCCTGGCTCAGAAAATGCCTAGGCACCGATGGGGAAAAAAATCCTCCTCGTCTCCTGCACCCACAACAAAAGTTCCTAAATGAAACAAAGTTTACTTGATCCGCTTGTGTCTTCCCAATAAACTTTATGCAATGTATCGTAACTTAACTTACCAGATACAAAGCATACCAAATCAGTCCACAACTTCGAAGGACCTGACTTGATCATTAACGCCGAGGCAATGCAACACAGAGCCCAGTCGGCCAGCAAACACTAGTTCTAATTACTAATTAGGCTACCAGCGTTTCAAATCCCGAGACGAGAGCCCCCAATTCTGTTACGTCCTGACCCAAAGTCCAACGTACCAGAAATGGAAGACCACAGAAACGGAATCAAGTTTTACTTAGATTTATTATTTAAATGTCAAAAAGTGGTAAATGTTGAAAATGAAGTAAGTGGGGGATAAATAAGAGTGTGTGTAAAGTGTGTGGATGTTTGTGAATGGAAATCAAAGTGTAAAAAGGTGCAGGAGAGGAGGAGAGGCGGCGGCCTCCAACGCTGCTTCTGGCAAACTTTTGAGTCTTGTCAATCACAGTCAACGCGCCGCACCTGGCTTCCGGAAACCCGTGCTGCGCCTACGGAGGTGATTACGGTAAAGAGCGGGGAGGAGCCCCACGGGTCCGTAACAATGGCTTTGTCATCTCTGGCTTTAAGACTGACTGTATTGTATTGTATTGGCCTTGTCGTCTTTGGATTTAACCCTTGTGTTGTGTTCGTAAGCTGCATACACCTGTGGTGTTCGGGTCATTTTTGACCCGTGATAACAAAACTCAGCCATACAGTAAAATAACCAAAAACACTAGTTATCATCAGATATTGTTTTTCATATCATGGCTAACTTGGTATGTATTCATATCCTTGGAAATATTACTTTTTGTATTGATCTTTTTGACTTTACTGGTCTTTTATCTTACATTTTGAAAATCGTTTTTGATGACCAAAACTGTCAAAATCTGCATAAATTCACTATTAAATACCTCCTAAAGTGATACAATTAGTGATTATGTTGTCCATGTATTACAGCTGATATGAAAGTACAACAACCCCCACATTTATTTTATTGGGTTTTCCCTAATATTGAAAAATATCATCAATAGTGGCATTTGTGGTGTTGAGGTCCAAACCAACCCAAAGAGATTTATAGCAGGATAAAGACCAAATGTCAACTAAATTAGTTTTTCAGTGCATAAAATCAATGTTTAAATATGTTGACTTGGTGTTTTTCAATATTTATATGATTTTAGTGTGGTAAATATACAAAATAACAATTCTGTCCGAGTCACAGCTATTCCACCAATATACTGCAAAGATATTGGAAATGAACACATCAATTAACATGAAAAAAGTCACACTATTCATCTGAATCCCCTATGCCATGAACATGGACCATTATGTCATTGCCACATCAACTTTATGGAAAGTATAAGACCAGTTCTACATGTTTGGGTGCCATTATGAATTTTTGATACGTTTTTTGGAAAAAATAATGTGCAAAAATGTATTTTGCAAACAAATGTGCAAAAAATCTCATTATATAATGCAGAAATGGATTCCCTGACCATAAAAACATATGAGTAGACACCAGAAATACATCTGTACTCCTTTCACAACAGGAGATATGACGTATTGTAGTGTATTGGACTGTCCGGCGGCCATATTGGATTTGGAATATGAAAAAGCTGGCAAAAAAATTTTCAAGCAAGAAATATATTTTCCTCACCATAAATCACCAAACTAAAGACAAGGGGCAACCAACAGCTTTTCAGAAATGCATACAACAGCCAAAAATCTATGCCGGGTCAATTTTGACCCTGAACACCACAGATGTAACTTGTTTTTTTTTGGACCTTAAAAATGTACTCAAATGATAAAACATATTTTTTGTGTGTTGCAATGATTGTGACTGAAGATTAGATGAAGCCTTATTCCAAGAAAATAAAGGAAAGTGTGTTTTTTTCACACTAAAACTTGAAAACGGGTCAAAAATGACCCGAACACAACATAAGGGTTAAGTGTGAATGTATTGTATTGGCCTTGTCATCTCTGGATTTCTTGTTAGACGTACTCTGCTGATCAAAGTACACATTTACTGACGGCCTCGTTTCTACACATCTACTGATGGCCTCGTTTACACACCTCTACTGACGGCCTCGTTTATACACATCTACTGACGGCCTCGTTTTTACAAGTAAGGCCAACTGTACTGAGATAAGTCATATGCATGTCAATTGTCAAGCATTCACAACTAGATATTAAGCCGTTAAGACATGCCGTGTTAAATTTGCTGTTACCAGAATGGCAATGATCAAGTCATAGATCATTGGTAAAGGCCTTGTGTTATGTCATAATAGTGTAGTACTATGGTAGTTAACTTTTCAATGACTATTACAGTGTGCCACAGGAGGTACGGCGTGCATTATGGGGATACCATGCTTTTCAATTGGTTAAAATGTGCATGAGTAAGTTGGTTAAAACTCACTACTATTTATTGTAGTTCTTTGATTACACTGTTTACAGATGCCACGTTACAATGACTACCAGGGCATGAAAGGTTACAGCCAAAACCTCATTCAACATTAACTCACAAACTGATATTTCAAGAGTAACTCACAACTTTGTTGAAAGACTTGTTCAGATGAGCTGAAATTGTTTAATCCACTGAAGTCGTTGTTTACACTGTTGTAAATAAACTCTTCTTTTCGCAGAAGCACTTGTACCTTCCCTCTCGCTCACAGTTTCAAGGGCTCAGAGTTCGCACGCAATGTAATCCACACCCTGGCCATAAAATATCTGTTAATGTTCAACTTACTGTCATACAGCATGTCCATGTCCTCATGTAGCAAGTTGGAAATGGATTGTACATGATAGGCCTTATATAGTACTGTAGGTCACCAACATCAACACTAGCTGCACTATAGCTTTTTACGTGCCCTATAACATACATCATTATCAGTGTTATTATTTACAGTATACATCCATTCATGGCATGAGCAGTCTATGTGTGTGCTGACGAGTGTGAGTCTGTGTGTCTCTGTGTCTGTGTGTGTGTGCAGGGGCGGAGTGGGAAGACTTTTCCCACCGGGAGAATTTTCCCCTTAGCGGCCCTTTTTACCCCCCACCAAAAAAAAAAAAAACCAACGCGAACAACATGGTTCCCTAACCAAAAAGACAAAAACCACGAATTCTGCAGTTCTACATGTGGACATTAGTGTTGTCAAAATATCAACCTGAAGTGGAGAATTGTAGCCTACACTTGATGAAATACACAGCCATAATCACAGTCCAAAGCATTCACCATAGAACATTGCACTCCACTGTCATTTTGACAGTTTGTAGGCCTATTGAAATATCGTTTAAGGAAGACAGGATGAGCACGGGCACAAAGTTTTGAGTGTGGGGATTTTTAGAAGAGTAGGCTATAGCTTACAAAAAGTCTGTCTACATTGTGCAATAAACTCACCATGCAGCAACTAAGCCAAACCTAGGCTACTTCAAATCACAACCATAAGTCAACAAAATTAATAACCAAACGGTGTAGGCCTACCTTAAACCGCTGTCTTCGTTGCAGCAAATGTCTTTGTTTCTTGCAATTACATTTTAATCCACAGTTTAGGCTACACACCCAGCACTGCTCACATCAGAATCTTGTGTGGTAACTGACGTAACATAAGACTTACTGTATTGTATTGAGCTCATCATCTCTGGCTTTAAGACTGACTGTATTGTATTGTATTGTATTGTATTGTATTGTATTGTATTGTATTGTATTGTATTGTATTGGCCTTGTCATCTCTGGATTTAAGACTGACTGTAGGTAACACTTCCAAATAAGGGACCATAATTAACAGTAAAGTAGCTACAACCTAATACTTAAGCAAGGGTTAATAATCATTACTTAATGCCACATTAGACACATATTAATTGTTATTAATGCATATGTTGAACATTAGTAAGCAGTTACTTAACTATTAGATAACTATTACCTTGTGTTCAAAGTTAATAGCATATTATTATTTAGCTAATAGATAAATAAGGGCACAGTTAATAGTTAAGTAGCTATCAGGTCATACTTAACTAAAGACCAAAATTAACACTTACTTAATACAAAAGTAAGGCATAACTAATGGTTAATTAATACATAAATATTGGGTTTTGGGACCCTTATATTAGAGTTGGCTGAGGATAACTAATGGTTAATTGATAGATAGATATTGGTGTTTGGGACCCTTATATTAGAGTTGGCCGCGGATAACTAATGGTTAATTAATCGATAGATATTGGTGTTTAGGACCCTTATAATAGAGTTGGCTGAGCATACCTAATAGTTAAGTAATTAATCTACTGTGACATCTAGTTTTCACTCGTTCAAATCACTGTAATAGTGGCAACAGGAGCCATTATATAGCAAGGATTGGATGTACACTTCTCAATGATGGTGGGGTGATGAGATGTAATTTTTTCATGTACCACTTATTAGTTTTAATGGTAAAAACCCTAGAATAAATGCTGAACATTATGAAGAGTAATAGTTTTGAAGCGAGACTAAACCATTCCTTTGTGATAATTAGGTTAATGTTTGAGAATATTAGCTCCAAGAAGAGCAGTGCATGATGGGTACGCAATCTACAGACAACAATATGTCGGTATTATTTAATCATTAGATATGCCTTGCTTTTGTATTAAGTAAGTGTTAATTAAGGTCCTTAGTTAAGTATGACCTAATAGCTACTTAACTATTAACTGTACTCTTACTTATTTATTAGTTAAATAATTATATGCTATGAACTTGAGATGCACGGTAAGGGGCCATATATATAAGGGGCCATAATTAACAGCAAATTAGCTATGACCTAATATTTTAGTAAGGGTTAATAATCGCTACTTAATGCCACATTACACACATATAAATTGTTATTAATTCACATGTTAAACATTAGTAAGCAGTTACTTAACTATTAGATAACTATTACCATGTGTCACAAGTTCATAGCATATAATTATTTAACTAATAGATAAGTAAGGGTACAGTTAATAGTTAAGTAGCTATTAGGTCATACTTAACTAAGGACCTTAATTAACACTTACTTAATACAAAAGCAAGGCATACTGTTAATTATGGCCCCTTATTTGGAAGTGTTACCCTACTTCTCTCACACACTCGGTGCTCTTGTCACACACACACACACACACACACACACACACACACACACACACACACACACACACACACACACACACACACACACACACACAGAGTGCTCTTGTAACACATCTGACTACATGATTAATTGTACATTACCCTCCTCACTTTCACACACACACACACACACACACAGACACACACACACACACACACACACACACACACTCACAAACACACACAGTTTACTCTTTTATTTGTGCCCACAATTCAAAATTGAGTTTCCATAGACACAAATGTATCAGTTGCAAAGATACTTAGGCATGAACTAGATAAGTGGCACTACAGTGATCAATTGTCCATGGGGTAAAAGTCTCAAGGATATACACAGCACCTTCTTCTCCATATGTTTCGACTACCAATTATTGATGATATTGAACAATATTTAAGCAAGCTTTTTGCATTCATTTTTGGGAAGCCAAGCATCCTTAGCCCCCTAGTGGCCAGTCTATGCACGTGGCCCAAACTTCCAAATACAAGCTCTATATATTGGCATTTGTAGCCCATCACAGTGATTTCCTGCACAAGTGGTTGATACTTCATTAGTTTCTCACAAAACGTTTATTCTAGATATGAGTCAAAGCAACATCCTACTTCCACTATATCAACAGTTTGATTGTCCTCATCAATAATAGTGATGTCTGGTTTAGTTGCATTCAGTCCATTAAAAGCAGTGGGGCTCTGGTTTAGAGCAAACATTTGGGGTTTTAGAACACAGTTTGTATACATTGTTACAGGTGAGGGACAAACATATTGCAGTTTTTCTAACAAAAGGTCTATAATCCGGTCATGCCTGGATATATACAGCTTCTTGTAGAATGTGCAGCCGTTCAGTACATGGCATGGATTCTATGACCTGGGTTTGTCCATGGTGTATACAGAAGGGGGTGAATGAGTTGGGCTACCAGACTGAAGGGTTGAATCGGGTTGGTAGTACTTGCAGTCTACTCTTACACTACACACAGACACACACACAGACACACACACACACACACACACACACACACACACACACACACACACACACACACACACACACACACACACACACAGTGTGGGGGGGGGGGCATGCACATTTACTGAGTTGAGTAAATGACCACACATCACACTGCATTTCTGAGAAACGTAATGAAGTTTATTTCATGTTGATTGGTTTCCCAAAGCCAAACACACACACTCTCTGACACAAATACACACAGAAATACAGACAGTGTTAAAAAACTTTTCTCCGCATGAGAGTGTGACGTGTAACGTCAGTCAGAGAGGCTGTGTCCAATGCTACGTAAATAGTGAAGTTACATAGTCACTAAATGACTAAAATACAAATGGCATTATATATCTCAATCACTTATAGAAGAAAGACCTTCTAAAAAGGAGTGCAATGAAGAAAGTGCAAAAGGCATTGTCTGTGTGTGTGTGTGTGTGTGTGTGTGTGTGTGTGTGTGTGTGTGTGTGTGTGTGTGTGTGTGTGTGTGTGTGTGTGTGTGTGTGTGTGTAACTTGGCATATGCGTATGTGAAGGATAGAGAGAGATAGAGAGAGAGAATGTGGATGAGCGTGTGTATGTTGGTCCTATTAATAATGTTCTTAAATGCCCTTAATATTGTTGTTATGTTATTGCTCTTTTGTAAGCTTTGGCAATGCTGATATTATACACACCGGCATGCCAATAAAGACTTCAATTAAGAGAGAGAGAGAGAGAGAGAGAGAGAGAGAGAGAGGGAGAGAGAGAGAGAGAGAGAGAGATACTCTGATTGAACCCCAAATAAACACAGGGAGGAAGAGGAGGTTGTTGATGATGATGATGATGATGATGATGAATCATGATGGAGACTCCTCTCTCTTCACGTCAGCACACCTGTGGAAAAGGGGAGAGATGGAATTACATTAAAACTGTAGTCTCCTCTTGTCCACACTCTTTTAGGATCTCTTCTAGAACAGACCAGGTGTGTATGTGTGTGTGTTTGTGCGTGCGTGCGTGCGTGCGTGCGTGCGTCCCCACCAGTCACTGTGGCAGGTAAATTCTAAAATCTACCAGTCACACACAATTTTTACCAGTGACCATTTTTACCAGTTCATATTCGACCGTTCCAAACATTGTAATGCCAAGTAAGATAATTTTCTGATTAATACTTGTGTTTCAGAGGTCGTACATTCAGTTATTGTGACGCCAGTATCATGGTTTCATTACCAATTAGCTTAAACCTTTAATGTTGGATGCTGCGTATAATTTAGCATTAACCCGGGAGCCTGTAGAAAAATTTCACCCCTCAAGGTGACGAGTGGGTTGACAAATGTCACCTGCCAAAGGCCAAATTCTCCCGTCATTGGAGGTGGACGGGTGCTTATTTCCATCCCTGGTGTGTGTGTGTGTGATATCCTCACCTCATTGGCACGTGGGCTTGCTAAAGCGTTGACGCGTTCCGGCTATCTCGGTGCCCTGTGTGTGTGTGTGTGTTTGTGTGTGTGTGTGATGTCCTCACCTCATTGGCACGTGGGCTTGCTAAAGCGTTGGCGCGTGCCGGCTATCTCGGTGCCCTGGGCGTCCACACACCAGCAGTATCCGGTGGCCGTCCAGCACTGCATAGGCAGGTAGTGTCCCTCCGCATCACACTGGGGGCGGTAGGAGCCCAACACACGCACGCCGGCCGCCGCTACAGCACACGAAGGGTTAATTGGGGACTCTGGAGGAAGAGAGCAGAGAGAGAGAGAGAGAGAGAGAGAGAGAGAGAGAGAGAGAGAGAGAGAGAGAGAGAGAGAGAGAGAGAGAGAGAGAGAGGTTACACTAGGTAGTGTCCCTCAGCATCACACTGGGGACGATAGCATCCCAACACATGCACAGCAGCTGCTACAGCACACGAAGGGTTAATTGGGGACTCTGGAGGAAGAGAGGAAAAGAGAGAGAGAGAGAGAGAGAGAGAGAGAGAGAGAGAGAGAGAGAGAGAGACAGAGACAGAGACAGAGACAGAGGACAGGGAGAGAGGGAGACAGAGAGAGAGAGAGAGAGAGAGAGAGAGAGAGAGAGAGAGAGAGAGGTGTTCTGCTGGTTAGTGGCCCTCAAAGTCACACTGGGGCCCACAGGACGCACTGAGGATGACACAAAGGATTCACAGGGAAATCTGAAGGATGGAGAGAGGAGAACGAGGGGTGAATGGGGGAGTCTGGAGGAAGAGGAGAGAAGAGAGGAGAGAATATAAGAGAGAGGAGGGGAGAGAGAGGAGAGGAGTGGAGAGGAGGAGGAGGAGAGAGAGAGGAGAGGAAACGATTTCGCCATTTCACACTGAAGAAGGGAGTAAGCCCGAAACATCTGTGATGTGAGGCGATTAAAAATGAAAAAAGAAATCTGATGAGTGCTTGTTTATTCACTTACTTTTGAGATTTGAGTTCATTCATTGACGACGTTAAGCACCCAGTGTAAAGTATAAGAAGACAAGGTGTTGAGCGTGCTTCCTGATCCTTCTATGTATCAAAATACTCCCCCTCCCTTTTTAAAAAAAAAAAAAATAAAAGAAAATACAATACTTTCTCCTGAACTATGCAATTACAAAGTAGGAACACTAGATGCTGCTAGAGATCAAATTGTATGTAAGTGGAACTTGTACAAGTATAGGTGTTTGTCTGGGAAAGTAATCCAAAGGTTGACAGTTCAATTCCCAAGTAACATTGTAAGGTGGTGGGTACAGGTGGCCACCTAAATACAGGTTGTTAACTAATACACAGCTTCAAAGTCTGCATTATTGAATATACACTGTAGGGTGGAAAAACACCAGTCTTGATAAAATATGACCAATAATTGAAATTACCATGCAAAGCAGCAAGGGTGCAACAGAGATCATAATGCTGCACCACACATCGGCCACAAGGTGGCACTCTAAGGCCAGAAATGGTATATTAGTGAAGCTTTGCCAAGATACATGGGCAAGTTTTACAACATACACTGTCTTGTTTATTGAACTTACAATAGACCTTGACATATCTGTGCCATTAAAATAATAATAGTTAGTTGTGCCATATGACCCAATGTTTCTACATCCTTCTCCATAATTACAAGAACTGAACATTATTTTCTGTTGAATGACTGGAAAACTGACTGTCACTGATTTGAATTGTTATTGTTGGTCATGTCTTCAAAGCCATTGTTTATGTAGCACAGGGAAGTACAGTTTCCCCACCGGGACTCCAACCTGGATCTTCTGCATACAAAACTGAAGCCCCAAGCACTACACCAAAGAGCCGGACTGATTGAAATAATATTCAAAACATACCCACAACCCTAGTTAATGTCACATTTTCTATTGTATTTTGTGTATTTGAAAATGCAAAATACAGTAGATTCAAGATTCAAGATTCAAGATTTGTTTATTACATCTTATTATAGGTTTTAAGCCTATAAAGAGTAAAACTTGTTGTGTTTTTTTCTCCTCAAAAAGATTTTCAAAAAAGGGGGCAGGGGGTGGAAAAAGTGCAAAGAAAGTGCCTTGTTGTCTTCAGCATGAGTTCAGCAATCTAACTGCTTGGTGAAAGAAACTACTTCGGAATCTGGTATGAGCTTTCAGGCTTCTATACGGTTTACCAGATGTTATGTTACTAACCTCCAGTAGGGGCTGCTCCAGAGCTCTTCATGGCCTTCTGCAGCTTCTGGAAGTAAAATAAAACACAAACAATCAAGATCAACTCTCAAGACACATACACACGCACACACAGACAGTACACACACATGCAGGCACACACATGCACATAGTACACACACACACACACACACACACACACACACACACACACACACACACACACACACACACACACACACACAGTAAGGCACCCACAACCACACACGCACGCACACAGACACACATACACATAGTACACACACACAGTAACGCACCGTGAGGGGTGTGCGTCGTCCTTGAGGTGTTTTCTCATCGCTCTCAGCAACGTCCGTCAGCAGAGACATTCCCATTGGCACCTGCATCACACGAGCCGGCCCTACACACACACACACACACACACACACACAAGCAAAGGTTACATATACATACATCATTCCTCGGAGTCCAACAACACCCCCCGTCCCCATCCTGGAAATATCATAGAACTTTAGAAACCCTTTATTTTAAGGTTTACATGTAGGCCACTAGTACATACCTACTTACCTCCGCCAAGGACGATATGTTTTCGGTCACATTAGGTTTTTCTGTCTGTTTGTTTGTATGTCTGTGTGTGTGTTTGCCTGTCAGCAGGATAACTCGAAAAGTCATGAACGTCATGGAGAAAGTCATGAAGAAATGACGGAACAAGTGATTAAAATTTGACGGTGATCCGGATCACAATCCAGAACCAGATATTTTCTTCACCATTGCGGGATAGGGTGAATTTTGACATTGGACCTTCTGACTTCACAAACAGAAGGCAGAAAGACTTGAAAAACAACAGGGTGTAACATTGAGAGTAAATAGAATGGAGGCCAAAATTCTATTTCATTGTTGAAGCCAAGTTGGAGCCAAGGTTGGACCCAAAAAGACCAAAAAATGGCCAAATCCCATTCATTCCTATGAGAGACATAAAACCCTGTATCTCCCTTAAATGCCACTCCAGGGAGATCATTTTTCGCTCAACTAGTAGGTCCCCTTGCTCTCCAACTTACCAGGGTGGTGATTTTTTGTGGTGATGTTTTATTTTAGAGAGATATTAAAAGTTAAATTGACCAATGAGCATCAGAACATGGTTTGATTGACCGTTAGAAGTCTTGTTGTTGTCCAATCAGCACCTGCGTTTGGCGTTGCTAAGGTGGAATGTAAGTTGGAATGTTCCCAAATCTGGCTTCAAAGCGTTGAATGGCAAATAGCGTTGATTTGGCGTCCATTCTATTTACTGTCAATGGGTGCAACATAGTCAAATGTTCTACCAAACAGCTTCCTTGGCGGAGGTCTGCACTCTCTGAGTGCATTTCTACTATCTGTTTAAGTCACTTATAAGACAATAAGACATAACACAATAAGACAATTTCAATGATTTGTTTGACAAATATGTGTATTCACATACTTGACAGGCTGTGTGTCGTCTAGCTAATGCCGTACCTGATGTAAATGACTGATGTGAAAACAAATACGGTATCCCATGGGACAATAAAGAATCTAATCTGAATCTGATCATAATAGTTCTTGTTCACAAACAATAAGACCTTTATTAGACCCATTGATATAGTCAGAGATGATATTCTCTCTAGATAGTTAGATAGATGATAGTCTCTCTGATATAATGGTAATAAGGACCTAGTGTGGTCCCTTAACACATGTATTATACAGTACGTCACTGTTGCAGACAGTAGATAGTAGTGGTGTCAATAATAATCCATTCGGCAATGCAATGCAATGCAATGCGGGGCATGGACAATTCAATTCAATGCGGCAAGTTCCATAATTGATGCGCCAATTTTTTTCAGTTTCAATTACTTCCTTGGATATTTCAGGAGCAAATGAATGTTAAATTAAATAAAAGCACTTGAAAGCATTGAAAAGTGCAAGACTGATACAGAAAACAGCCAATGTTGCTCAGTATCTGACTACTTGTATTGCCTCATCATGACTGATGAAACATTTGCTTTGCTTTCAGCAGAAATGTAATGCATTGCAATGCATGGTAGAATAGAATCGAAACCTCCCGAATCGTAATCGAAACTAATCGAATCGTGTAGGCAGTGCCAATGCACACCACTAGTAGATAGGTGTGTATTAGTGTCCAACATGTGAAGCCTGTTCTAACGTGTTACCACAACCCTACGACAGTAACAGTCGGAGACACTCAATTGACCTCAGACAACTATAAAACATTCCGCCTGGTTCCCCAGAAGCATTAAGATAACTCTAAAACATTCCACCTGGTTCCTCAGAAGCATTAAGAGAATTCTAGAACATTCCGCCTGGTTTCTCAGAAGCATTAAGAGAATTCTAAGAACATTCCGCCTGATTCCCCATAAGCATTAAGAGAA